>NC_056685.1:7750000-7900000 GCF_018350215.1 Panthera leo
AATTGAGAATTTTTAATGAATCTGATAACATAGTATCAATATACACGAAGTACATATACATGAAGTAAAGATGGGGACAATTAAAAGGAGAAATTAGAAAACCAGTCACAGCGAGCTATTTTGTATAGGTATTTCTCAGAAACTGATAGCTTCAGCAAACCTAAAATGCTAGGATTTTCCTGCGATTTGTAATAAATGTATATTTGTCTTTGTCATTGCTCCTGGCAGGGAGCTCTTAAAACCACAGAAATTTCTTAAGTGATGAGAGCTATATGCTGATTGTTATGTTAATGAGGTGACTTTTGGACTCCGCCCAGGGTGGGGTTGGTTGTCAGGGGAGCTCACCCTGTGACTGGAAGTGAACTGTCAGTTCCCCATCCCCTCACCATCCCCACCTCCTGCCAAGGGAGAGAGGCTGGAAGATGGAGTTCAATCACCAGTGATTTAATCAATCTTGCCTATGTAATCAATCTTGCCTATGTAAAGACGCCCCTATAGAAACCCAAAAGGAGACGTTTGGAGAGCTTCCGGACTGCTGAACACCTGAGGATTTGGGGACAGTAGTGGCCCTGGAGACGAAATGGAAGCTCCGTGCCGTTTCTCCATACCTGGTCCTATGCATTTCTTCCATGTGTCTGTTCCTCAGCTATAGCCTTTCATAACAAACCAGTAATCTAGAATGTAAAATGTGTTTCTGAGTTCTATGACATACTTTAACAAATTAAGCAAACCCAAGGAAAAGGGGTTGTGGGAAATTGATTTATAGTCCATCAGAAGTTCAGGTAACCCAGGCTTGTGACCGGTTGGCCTCTGAAGGTGGGTGGGGGGCAGTCCTGTGGGACTGAGCCTGTACCCTGTGGGATCTGATGCTACCTTCAGGTAGACAGGATCAGAATTAAGTTGAATTGTAGGACACCCAGTAGGTGTCCAGAGCATTCCACGTTGGTTGGGGAATCCCCTTTTCTCCACACACATTGAAATTGGGTCCAGGAAACCAAAAGCTCTCTTATGTTTTCTAATGGCTCTTTTTGAGCTCACTTTCCATGGCAATTATTTTCCACTGGAGACAATTTGTACAGCCTTGCTTTGGGAGTAGTTTCACAGTTATCTCTGTCTAAGACATGTAAAATTCATAGGCCTCAAAATAAGTTTTAATGTTATATTTCAACACAGAATCATGGTCTATAACAAGAAGAATTTGATGGATTCAATACAATGCGTCTCAGCCCCTCACACTATAATGACACATATTTTTGGCTTTCAAGTGGTTTCGGCACTATTTCTACTCCTGGTCAGTGGTAGGATCTTTGTATTGGCTGTGATCTAGGAATCCTGCTCAGGGATATTCTAGATTCCAGTTTGCAAACAACCACAGTGAGTTGCTGGAACCCAGACTCGTGTTGTTCAATACCATAGCTCATTTTGAACCTACGGCTATGGTTACAAAAACTTCCACTCCATCATCCCAGCCGTACCCGAGACCACAAAACTTGGGCTCCAGTTTACTGATGTATTTCCTTTTCTGCTTGCAAGCCAAAGTATGTGTTTCAAATAGGTGTGTATGGATTTTGTATTTATTCCTAAAACTGTAGTCTGCATTTCCATGTGATCAGAACAGAGGGAAGGGTTTCCACATCTGCTTGATTTATTACTTTATCTGAGAACGGGTGATTTGACCTCTTCCATTTACATGTCTCATCTCAGAACTCAGACTAGAATCCTGTTTGCTTATTTCCCCTTTCCCGATATCCAATTGTCTCGCGACTTTGAAAGACATTGACTACAATTTTGCCAAACTTGAAGTTCAGGAAGGTTATAGCATTCCCCGATCAACTATTCTAGTCATGTCATCTAAAACTGAGATTTGTGTACTTGGTTTTTAGTGAATTGGTGCAAGGTCCTAATGATCACAGTTTGGGGCTGGCTTTAGGTATTTCATTCTCCCTAGAGAACTTTTAGATGAACTTGGATCATGTCTGCATTGGCAAAGCAGAGTTATCTAATAAATTCAGCACAAAATGTGGTTGTAGAATTGTCTAAATTGACTTTTTAGCTGTCCAGATGATTGCTCAAGCCTCTGAATTATTGACAGTTTAGATGTGAGTTTATGATAATAGCATATTTTATTGCCTATTTCTGAGAGATTAAAGCACTGACTTTACTGCAGAGATAAGCATCAGATATTATCTCTTTTGATGACCTTAGGGGCTAGTTCTGACCAACGTGAATTGATCACAAGTTTCAAGGAATAAAGGAAAGATCAGGAAGAGGGAATATTTCCTATTATCTCCTGAAATAGGGCAGGTATATTCATGAACACAATTTTCCCAATTTTCTATGTTTTTTCAAGGGACTCATAAATTGTCATATCAACTTCTTTTATATGTGAACCATTAGAAAACGTCTAATATTTATACCATACTTACAATAAAAAATATACTTTCTCATGTGGGACATGCCATTCCCATTCATCAGTCACTGTTCCTAGCTTCAGTGTCTCTTCCATTATACCAGATTGTAAAAGTTGGGAGAAACAAACAAACAAAGAAACAAACAAAATGTGGAGATGACTAGTGTATTTTATTCTTATTTCTAATACCCAGATATGCATAACAGCCTCTAGACTTGGGTAGATAACAACAGCCAAGGTAGCCTTAACAAGGGCAAAAATGTACAAGCCTTTTTTTCCCTCTTCCGCCTTCATGTAAATCTCCCCCTCCACTCTAGGTTCCTGGGTAACCAATTAGCATTATCAGCCACATCCCTCTCTTCCCGCCAAAATGTAATACTGCAAGTTCCTGCGAAAGGATGTCCAATCCATTTCCCCTGATATACAGCTGAAGGATAATTTTCAAATGCTCTGAGGTTTTGATTTCTAAGAGACATTTGCCAAAACAAAATCTGTTTTGATCTTCAATCAAGTGAAGGAGGAGCCAGCCTCCACCTACAGATCCCTTACCTCCAGGTGGATGCAAGCCCTTTCCAGAACTCCCCGGTGGAGACTCCTGGGGAGAACCTGCCTCAGCCTGCTTATGCACTGTGGGTACCTACCAGCCTGCAGGATGCCAGGAAAGAAAGAAGACACTGATCGTTCTTCCAGCCTTCCTCCAAAACGGCAGCAACAGACTACATACCTTGATTTCCACCTCCACGCTTTTCATCACGTGTATTGGAACATAAGAATCTTAAGGCAGTTCCTTCTTAGAGTGGTTTCTAATCTTTAAGTGTGGTTGAACTCAGGCAAGGTGAAGGGAAGGATGAAAATTAACTTCCACCTCTACTGTTTCCAGACATCTCAAGAAACTGCCTCTGCCCATTTCAACTAGGTTAGTGGTTACACTTGTTTTCTAAGAAGCTGATACAAGTCTTCTTCTTCCCAGATGATTTTTCTCTATTTACTTTATTCTAGGAAACGTGTATTTCTGTTTTGGCTGATTACTTAGGGCACATCCAAAAATCATATGGTATAATTTCTTGCACAGTTCAAAAGGATTTCTGTCTTTGTACTGTAGAGCTTCAACAGATGTTAATTTGTTTCTTTTAAGTCTTGTGGTCTTTGGTAGAATCAGGGCACCTGATATATGTCCCTACTTTTAACATGTTTACCACTTTGTTGGCCTGTTTTCTATCCACTATTCTCTTCTCTGGACAGGCCAGCACCAAACTGGCTTGGTTTGGGAATATTATCATTTGCTAATAATGTGCTTAAGTTTTTTTCACATGATTTAAGAAGGTAATTATAACATATCATCTCAGGGTAATAAAAATGTACAATACACATTAAGTAAAGTTTTATTCAAGCCTTTAGCAGCCTTGAATTCCTTCCAGGTTTTTTAGGGGAAATTTTCACCCCCAGGGGTTGGGGAACTTGGCATAGAACATCCATTAAGTATAACGAGAGTCTGGTTCCCAGTAAACAGCAATGAGAACTTGCCTTCAAAAACTCCCTTTGATTTCACTTCAACAGATAGAAAAAAAAATCTGTACTTTGTGGGGGTTTTTCCTCCATTTATGATTGGACAAGAAATAGAATCCACGTCTCATAAAGTAGCTGATATGTTGTTTTCTCCACACTTCGTGTTCCGATATAGCAAAACCCCTTGTTTTTTTAGAGATATACCATGACTTGAACAAAAATGTGACAAACATTCCTTTTTAGCAACTTAGGAGTGGTCTTCCTGGGTCCTCAGTCCCTCCTGCCCCCCTGACTAGAGCGTGTTAATTTCCCGTGAGGAGGTCAAAGGTGCAGTGATGGAGATGGGGGAACACAGCAAGGGGGCACCTGGCTTCCCACCAAAGCAAGGCAGAGGTTCACTATAGAAGGAACATTGTTCTGTCGGTCTCATTCTTAGCATTTTTGCAACAAACCTAAATGCCTGTGAAATTGGACTTCAAACATGGGCGCTTTCATCTAATTTTATAAAAAATAATTTTATGATGGCTGTTAGAAATGTCAAATACAGTAATGAAATCTGTAAGGGACTTTATCTAAAGGAAAAAGCACAGGTGTGGACCCTCCTTGGTCCTCTTATGCTGAGCCCAGAAACCCTCTATATCTCTACCTGAGATTATGTTCCTAGAGTCTTAATGGTTGGTTCTTGAGCTGCTAAATGAAACTAAGTGATCCCAGGATTGGGAACGATGGGAGGATTCGGAGTATGATATAACTGACATAATGGAACTTTGAAGATGAGCAATATGTTTTTTTAAATGTTATTTGTCTTGAGAGAGAGAGAGAGAGAGAGAGAGCAGAGAGCGAGCATATGTTGGGGAGGGGCAGAGAGAAGGAGAGAGAGAAACCCAAGCAGGATCTGTGCTGTCAGCGCTAAGCCCATCGTGAACCATCCATCTCACGAACCATGAGATCATGACCTGAGCCGAAATCAAGAGTCAGACGCTTAACCGACTGAGCCATCCAGGCGCCCTTGAGCAACATATATATTTTTAAATTACAAAGCTTAATTGTCTTCCTTTGACTGGCATGATTAGGGAGTTTGCCAAAATTATTTCTACATATATCTGGAGATGTAAAAACCAGAAAGTAAAAGGAGCCAAGCACAGTCTTTACCTTTTCCCTCTCTTGATATCCTTTCCAACAGATTTTTTTTTTTGAGAGAACACCTACATAGTCTGTTGAGGACTCAGGAAAATGAAAGCAAAGGGTGGCATTTTTAAAATTAAAAAAATAATGATAATAGACAAAATTTTTTAAAAAAAGCAAAGGAAACACAAGCCACGTTTTAGAGGTGAAGGATGTGTCTACCTTGTTTGTGGTCATGGTAACACGGGTGCAGTCACAGGTCCAAACTCACCGAAATGTGTATGTTAAACATTTGAAACTTTTCCTATAGTAAATACACACCTTAATAAAGTTGAAAGAAAATGGATGCCTATAAGGGGAAATTTAAAGGGTGTTGAAAATGTACTTATTCCAAGTATCCCCCTTATCTTATCGATGCCTGAAATTATACCTGAAAATATACCTCTTCTGGCTCAAAGAACTTGTTTTAGTTAAAATCGAAATGCACCCACTCCAGGAAAAAAAAAAAAAATCTCTGCAATGGCCATTTTACCATAAGGAAATGTATCCCTCCCTCTTTTATCTTGATAAAACTCCCTACAGCAGGAGATCTAGAGTTGTTGGTATGGAAACTAGTGAGTGGTAAATTTGAAGCCAAGAGTTATGGAACTGCCCTGGCAGATCTGGGTGGGACTTCCGGGCGGCCAGAGGCACTGGAATGTGTCACCTACAAAAGAGATAAAGGAGGGGACAAAACTAGAGAATCGTGTGTGAAAGATCGAAATTCTGATGACGAAATTGGCTTCATCCACAATGAACCGTATCTTAGCTACGGTTTCAGATTCAGATCCAAGAATGTGTTTGGTGCTTCACTACCTTAGGTATTAACTACTTTGACTGTCACCCCAATAAACCAATTGACATAATGATCCTCATTTTAGGGTTCAGAGACCAATCGGGGGTTGCCTCTTGTTGGACACCCTGATATTGCTAACCGCTTTTCTGAGCCTCCATTTGATTGTCAACCTTTGGCGGTCCCTTACTTTTTCTATCTTGTGGCCCGCTGTTTCAGAAGATAGCTAAAGGAATGGCCAACTAATCAGATAAACTGAGTTAAGGTCCATGTGCTTGCAGTTTGCTTAGTTCAATGCCTCCGAAAAGTAAAATTTGAGTTGCACAAGTTATTTTCTTCAATATTTTATTCTGAATTATATGAGAAATTGAATAGCCAACTGGGAGTGAATTAGGGGAGAGTAAGGGCTATACGGATATACAGAACTAAACATTTTTCCTTGGTGAGGAATCCTCGTTTTGGGCCCGACAAAAGACTACGTGTCTCAGCCTCCTTCGTAACAAGATGACTATGTGCCACTTATGAGATATAAGCAGACGTGTGCAAGATACCCAGGGATGTCTCCATAGAGGGGACAGGAGTGGGGGGCATGTATTCAAAAAACACTCCTTCCTCTACTCTATTGCTGGGAACAAAAGGGATCTGAAGTAGGAAATTCACAGGGTGTTTTTTTTTAATGTTTATTTAGTTTTGAGAAAGAAAGACAGTGTGAGTCTGGGAGGGCAGGAGAGAGAGGGAGACACAGAATCCGAAGCAGGCTCCAGGCTCCGAGCTGTCAGCACAGAGCCCGACGTGGGGCGCGAACTCACCATTCGTGAGATCATGACCTCAGCTGAAGTCAGATGCTTAACCGACTGAGCCACCCAGGCACCCCAGATATTCAGAGCTTTGAGCAATCTTTCTTTTGGGTTTCCTATGACCTAATTCTAACTGGAAAGCGAAAACTGTTAGCTTGCAAGCTTGTTCCACACAGCCCCTGAGGAACAAATTTGGCTGGAGTGGTTGGGTGTGCGTGTGGGCCCGGTGACCCCGCCACCTTTAGCGCTCAGGGACCGGCCCCCAGCCCCAGAGTTGCCTTATTTAATCTCTGCGGGGCCCAGCGTGACAGCCCTGAGGGGAGGGCAGTCCTTCCATACACAACAGGGTAATGGGGTCTGGCAGCAGGCAGAGAGAGAAGGTCTGTGAAGAATGGAGCCATCCGGCCGGGCTGCCAAAATGACTGCTGTATCCCGACCAGGGTTCCAGACCTTCTTGAAGCCTGGAGGCGCGAAGCGTCCTCTACGTTTCCTGCACTTCCCTGCATGCTGCCTGCGTGCTCCAAGGACTTCGGGGCCACCGGATCCGAGGGACTGTCTCCGACCCAAGGTAACCTACACCCGTGTTGTAAATGTAGAAAACGCATCTAAAACAGGGGTGTTCCTGGAGTCCTTTAAAATGTTCCCTGAAGATAATCTATCTTTTCTATTTATGACGCTGGCTAGGGCAGAGTCTAAAAAGCACTTGCACATGTACTTCTGTCTTTGATGGGAGGAAAAAAGTAAGTCTATTGGGGCTTAAGTTAATTTAAGTATACCTACATGTATATGTAGAATATAAATATATAATATGTATATATTCTTCATCTCTTCATATGGAGATAATAAATTATTATATGTGTCTTGTCTTCCTCTAGTTTTGGAGAATTTGACTCAGCATATGAATTCCCCGCTGACTAATGAGCCCCTGGCAAAGCCCTGAGGCAGAGTGGGGAAGTCCTGACGTGGGATTCAGAAGGGCTGGATTCCCCTGCCGCTCTGGAAATGAACAAAGTCGCATTTATTGGCCGTGGTATCTGAAACCAGTTCGCTCACTGTTGGCAAAACATTCATAAAGTGGCACCCGTGTACTCAACAGGGTCAGTATAAGGGACACAGGAGAGGGTTAGGACAGTGCCTGGTAAAAGGTCAATCCGAACACAAAAACACCAGCAAATGCCCAAGCCCTCGTCGGCCGCGCATCACCAGAGTCCAGAGATTCACAAGTCTAGTTCACTTACACCACGGACACACACATGGCCTCACCAACAGGGGAGCTGCTAGGCACACAGCTTACGTGGAGACAGAGGTGCCCTGTTACACGTTTCAGCCGGATCATCTTCCCTATGATGAACGCGGAGAGCTAAGCTACCTCAAGTCCCACAGGCAGAAAACTCAGGATGATGTGAATCCTTCTCAGGATGAGTTGCTACCTGCCGCTTGAAGGTACCTGTTATTGAAGGCGTTGTCAATGCTGGTCTGCCAGTTTTTACCCCCGAGGTTTTAGCTGTTAAAGGAACCTGGCCCTGGGTGCAAAACTTCCAGCTGTGGGTCTGAGAGGAGATTCTCGAAAGGTTCTAGACATCCGGGATCCTTGTGTAGGATTCAGGAAGCGCGGGGGGACTCGGTAAGAACCACAGGAGTCACAGCTGCTCTCTGTTGCCCACCCACTGCTAAGAGCTACCACTTTTATTCTGAGCTAATTTCAAGCCACAGGTTTTCCCTCTGGTCGGCGGGAGATGGAATCCATTGGGGACAAAGCATGATGTTACCTGTGGGTCTGTAGCCGTGTCAGCAAAAAGGAAAAAGCGGCGGGAAGATGCCACGTTAGCACTGTGGGGTCAAGTTGCCTCGGTCTGAACCTTACTTTCCTCATCTGTAAATGGGGAAAATAGCAACTGTCTCATGGTTTTGTGGTGAGGACCAAATGCGGTCTCATGTCTGAGGTGTAGAGACCACGGAAAGCTCTTAATAATAACAAGATTAGCTATTATTAATACTTGTACCAAGAAACTTAGGGGGGGTAGTTCACTGAGGCTGGAGGCTCTGAAATCTTGTCAGGTCGTCAGACTCCCAGTGGAGGGTATGATCTGGGTAACCACGATTACATTATTTTTCTCCCCTACACTTACTTTCCTAGAAGATATTTCTCAAGGAAGATGAGAGCCTTTGTAATTTCCAACCTTTAAAAATCAATTATTCCTGAGTTATTTTTGCATTTATGAAAAGCACCAAATTAATTTCTACTGACTTTTCTTTTCTGTGATCAACGAGGTCAGCCGGGAAAGAATATGATATTCTAACAACACTGCGTATTGGCCCTCCGAGTTCTAATTGCCTTAATTCTCTATAATTCTATTCTGGAAACTAGCATCTTTTCATACAGCCTTAAAAATCTCAGCTTCTTAATATATGCATGAATGACAATATGCTAATATGCAATTCATGTCGCAGGGTTTCCATGTCATAATTCTGCACAGAGAAAAGCTTGAAAATCCAGAAGCCCTGGTCCCGAATGTCCAATGTCCTCCACTCTCACAACACAGAGAGAGACAAAACCTCAGGACAGAGGTGGGATCATGATATCCCTCTCTCATTCATTATATACAATATCTGTGCTCTGGCCTTTCGATTTCCCTGCACACCTTAGGAAAACGTGGGGAGATAGATTTGAACCAGCGTCTAGAGGTAAATGATGCCACATTCCATTACCTGAGTAACTATCTCCCCAATAGCCTTTTTCTTCTCTCTCTTTCTCCCCCCGCCCCCAAAGAGTACATCTTTGGAAATTGAGAATATTCAGCGAACAGAACTCATAAATCAAATCATTATCATTAATAATCAAAGTGAGACATTGTAAGAAATAGCAAATTAATCACAACTGGCAGGTGAAGTTACTCCGAGCATGGGCTTTCTGCATACTAAAGCGAACAGAATTTTCCCCGGTGGGCTTTTATTTTTTTATTATTTTCTCAGTGAACACTGAACTTTTTCGTTCATCGGGAACTATATCCGAACCCAAGTATTCATACTACTAGTGTGACTGATTCTGTGTAATGACACTTTATTTTCAGAACCGCATTTGACCCATAATAAGTTGCATGATGATTTGATGCTCTTCATTAATACCAACACTGTATATTTAAAATTGAGGGCATTTTTCTAGAGGAGAAAAATAACCGACGGTTTCTCAAATGTGGACTTAGACTTATTCAGTTTCTTCATTTTGGATTTTAATTATTTGACAGCCTATGATTTTATTTTAAATTCCTTTTTGGTGGCAATGGAAGAAAGTCCTAAGTACAATATTTTCTGCAATCGTAACAGTTTCGTGAGCCTTGAATTTTGAGAAGACCTTATTTCTCTAAGAAATGAACCGATCTCATCTAGCATCATGTTTCCCTTTCCAGCTTTCCTGAGAAGTAAAAACTACTTTACAGAGAGAAAAGTGAGTCAAGAAGAGCTTCCGATCTGCCCACACCACACAGCAATTCTGGGTTTGAATGTAAAGTAAAACTCCTATTCCTGCCCCAGCCCTCGATAGTGCTGTAGGAATTTCCAGCTTTGACTGACATTTGAAAATCCATGGAAATGTTAAAAGTAGCAGAAAAGGAATACTAATTTCTAGATTATATTTTGACTTCTATCTTTAATTAACATTTCCTGAGTGATAAAAATACACTGGAGATTTCAGAAGGTACAGAAATAGGGCTAAGCTCCGCATCTAGAGAGAAAGACAAAATACATAGGGACTACATGGAAATGACAGCAGAAAGCAGAGTGTATTCGAGAATTGAGAAGCATAATATTTCAGTAAAGCCCATGTGGTTACAAGAGTCTGTGATTTCACTGGGCATAACTTAGCTAAGTCTTGAAGAGGAAACACTGAAACTGCCATTTTCTTTTCCCCAGAATCATTTTTCCCTTCCATGACTGTTACCAATTACCTTAGCTCAATTCAATAATCTTCGTCAGTATTCCAGGAGTTTAACGGGAAAGCAACATTAAGGGTCTAAATGTTGAGGTTTTGTCAAAGTGGAATTCTCAAAATCTTTTCAGCGGATTCCTGAATTATTCGAGAGTATCAGTGTCTATTTCTTTCATATTACTTATATATGGGTATTTCCTTCCGTATAAAAGCATCTCTATTTGGTTAAAAAAAAAAAAAAACTTAAAATGATTCCACGATATATATTATATTGGAGACAGACTAGGAAAGTGGTTTCAAAATACACAAATGCATTTTCTTTATTAAACATTATACATGTTGGTTATTATTTCCTGGCAATTTCTGGATTTTTTTTTCCAGTTTCCGTTTGTGGCCCGATTTGTCATTCTCCTTGAATTTTTTTCTCTGCTGACCTTCTGTAGGGAAAGGTGGACAGGATGACACTGGCTTCTGGACCTGAAGAGCTCTTCACTGGGGGGCCCCATCTTGCTGGTGAATGTCCTGATGTGCCCTTAGGGTCCCACAGGTAGTTTGAAGGCATGAAATCCCAACTCGGTGATCTAGAGAATAGGTTTCTCAGAAAACGTGGTAATTTTCTACTGGCGTGGATTATTCTGTTAGTTACCTGTGAGCAAGAGATTTGCTCGTTTGGGGAGGAGATGAATAATTATAATAATTCAATACTCAACTTCAAGGAAAAAAAGCAGAACAGGAAGTGTGGTATAAATGTGTCTTTTTTTTTTTGTCTGTTTGGCAATATCTGAGACAACTTGCTAGACAGTACAATGTCTCTCTTACTTATTGGGTGCGGAATATGCTATAAATGAGAAACAAAGGCACAGTGTTCCATAACGTCTCCCCTTTGGATCGTCCAAAGCATGCCACTGAACCTGGAGAGCTGCTTACGCGGTGTGAAACCCAAGGACAACCATTTCCTGACAGTCGATACAGGGGCCAGTCCGTTATAACATCCAAGGATCACACAGGCAGATTTCGTGACTGTTAGTATGTTTAATTTTATCATTCCTGACTTGTGAATAAGGAAACCGGCCATTAAAAAGTCACTAAATAAGAGGCGCCTGGGTGGCTCAGTCAGTTAAGCATCAGACTTCGACTCAGATCATGCTCTCACGGTTCGTGGGTTCAAGCCTTGCCTCAGGCTCTGTTCTAACAGTTCAGAGCCTAGAGCCTGCTTCAGATTCTGTGTCTCCCTCCCTCTCTCTGCCACTCCCCTGCTTGGGTGTGCTCTGTCTCTCAAAAATAAACAAATAAACATGAAAAAAAATCACTAAATAAGATGGCAAACAAGAAGTAAAAGAAATGCCTGACTAATACAAACTTGTCTTCCTCTTTCTTTTCCTTTCTTTTCTCCTGGCTCTGTTTCTTACCTCCCCTCTCCACACACATCCCCAAGTTCTGTTTTCTATAACTCCCACAACGCTTCAGCATAAAGTTAGGCTTTTGTGGCTTATTACTTGCGATTTAACTGCATGGATGTAAAAAGGGCCTGAGCAGTAATGCACGATAGGTTATTCAATAACACAAGGAATGTAAAGCGATTTCATATCTCCCTGAATCAGGAACATTAATTAATCATATGATGGAATGCAACGTTCTATTTACCAGTGGAAGAGGCTGCCAAGATCTTTCTGACTTTAATAATTGCACATGCTGTTGTGGCAGGAAAAAATTAATTTAGTTATTAAATTGGAGGGTGTGTTTTTTTTTTTTTTTTTTCTATCATGGAGAAGCTGGAAAGTAGCCAGGCCGTAACGCTAATGTTATGAGGGTTGGGGTCCGGGTTACTTTTATTAAAGCTCTCTCCACCTTTATTTAAAGAAAAGCAAAAAAAAGAAAAGTATTGAAATGGTACGCAAAGCTTGTCTCTCATGATGCTGATGACACAACCACCAAAGTCTGTATTTTTTTTCTCCGTGAGCCACAAATGGATTGCAATGGAATGGTGCCTGCGAGGATGATGCTCTGTCAGGGTGCAGATGTTGGATCGAGTAAGTGCCCCGTGCCACAGATCCGCTGCAGCCTTCCAGGGAACAGAGCAGGGCTTGTTGGAAGTACAACGTTGCTGACGGAGGCGAGGGGGTGTGGGGAGCAAAGGGAAACGGGGCGCCTTGCCTTTTGACTCTCTCGCCTCCTCATCTTTGCAAGTTTTTCCCTCCAGCAGAGGTACTTTTCTCATTCCTTTCCCTTTTCTACCCTCAGCTTTCAAATTCCCACTTGCAAGCGTCACCTCAAGTGACTCCCTTCCCAAGAGGTTTTTAACTGGTTGGCTCAACCAGAAGAGATCTTGCTTTTAGTTTCTCCTTTCTTTCTCTTCCTTTGCGTCTCCTCCCATTCATTGAACTTCGTCCCATTTATGGCCCTACCGTGTATAGTCTATATTTATGTGTACCCTCCTTTTATCTCCTGCTGAACTAATTAAGGATGGAGATAAATTTTTATCAATCTTTGCAGTCCTAAGCATTAGGTATGGTCATTTTGACACGTTGTGTCTTTGTTGTTGTTGTTGTCATGTTGTTTTATTTTTTTTATGTTTGTTTATTTTTGAGAGAGAGAGAAAGACAGAGCGCAAGTGGGGGAGGGGAAGAGAGAAAGGGAAACACAGAATCCAAGGCAGGTTCCAGGCTCCGAGGTCTCAGCACAGAGCCAATGTGGGGTTTGAACTCAGGAACCATGACATCATGACCTGAGCCGAAGTCTGACGCTTAACCAACTCAGCCACCCAGGTGCCCCAACACATCGGGTTTTAACAATTACTAATTACCTCCAATTGGAAGGACAACAAAATTGGTGTGGAAGTGTGGCTATCAGTCCCAGCAGCTTATTAGTTACAGGTACCCTTTGTCAAGTCACTTAAAGGTCTCCTTGGAACTGGAATTTGCAGCAGAGCAAGGGACTATGTATTTTTGGTATATTATTTGTTACATACGTTTTGAATTTATATTTAGTATTGAATAAATTTTTCTAGGTTTGCTTTCTATTTAATAATCCCTTAATTAACCAAATTTGAGAGTGACTTATTAAGTATATATGCTAATGCGTGCTTAATTAATAGATAAATAGTAAGTTGCAACGTATGCACATATTAATATTCATAAAAACATTATTAGCGGAATCGAATTGGCTTTTCATTAGAAACTATGATCTTCAGAGCTTCGTTGTGAGTGATTTCCCAAAGCAAACGCATCTCTAAATGCTATTTGAGATTCTAACACAGTCTACTACATGGTAAACAATGCTGTCCCAAATTTCCTTCCCATTCCTCAACTCCACCTGAATATCCATCTTTACTTCCTCCTGAACGCAGGAGGAATTAAAAGAACATACACGTTGCCCCACAGCTCAAATTCCCACACTCCCTTCTCCCGACACAAGTTTCAATACTTGCATCTAGAGGAATGATGAGGAGAGAAGAAGTTGCTGGTGCTTTCCAAGGGGAGGCTGCAGTGTCAGCATTACTAAGGACTTAATATATAAACAGCTTTGGAACATCCAGCCCGGGGGCCAATAATTAAAGGCAACACTTCAAAACAAGCTTATTGGGATTACCTACGTGAGAACAGAATCACGACTTTGGCTTGGGGAATGCTGTTATAATCATTGAAACCTGACTACCACGGTCCTGATATTTTGACAGACTGCTTGACCACTGGGCAGAGTAGACAGCCAAGAATTAGACTTGTCCATACAGGTGCAAAAAAAGCGAACTTTGATCCATACCTTGCACCATATATATTGACAATAAATGTATAAATCCTCCCCCCCCCCCCAAAAAAAAACCCACCAAAAAACCAAAACCATTCTATCAGCCCTTTACCAACCGACCAGTATAAGAGTAGAGTTGAGGACATGATTAAGCTGATGGTCACAGTACTACAACTTATAATAAAATAGGGAGGTAGGGCTTATGGGATGAAGGGAATTGAGAATCTGGAGAGTTTGGGAGAGGTGAAGAAAAGTGTGTTACCAGAAATCGGGCAGCACTGATAGGGCAGTTTTGTAAAGGTCACAATCTGGGCTGGAGAGTGGTTGGAATCACTGGCAATCAGCCAAGACCCATGATGGCATACCCACACTCATGAAGGAATAGGGATCAACGTTAGTCTCTATTTAACTAACATAACCAGCGTCAGAAATACACATAAAACAAAGACTTGATTATAATAGAGACAAATATTTTATGAGGCAGGTAGTAGAATTTACTTAAGTTAAAACACTGGGAACTGGGGGCACCTGGGCGGCTCAGTCGGTTAAGCGTCAGCCTTCAGCTCAGGTCACGATCTCAAGGTTCATGAGTTCAAGCACCATGTCGGGCTCTCTGCTGTGAGCACAGAGCCCACTGCAGATCCTCTGTCTCCCCCTCTCTCTGCTCCTCTCTCTCTCTCAAAAATAAATAAATCTTTAAAAAAAAAAACCCACTGGGAATCAGATAAAGTTATAGTTCAGTTACTCTAAAAGTTGGTAATTCATCAACCCCTGACATCTGGAACACAGAGAAGAATGATAAATTTAGTTAAAACTGGTTACCGAGTAGCCAAATCTAATTCACAAAGTCCAGGCATTAAAATTTATTTACTACTTGACAGAAAGCCCTCAGGTTTCAGGACCTATTTCTATAAGCTCTACACACAATTCTAACAAATGTGACTACCTAATTGCATCTTAGAATAAAGAGGCGAAATATATGTCTACGGAAATATATGTAACTACACCGACACCAGAGAGTGATGGCTGCCATCTTAGTTTAAGGGAAGAGAAATAATTACAAAAAACAAAAAACAAAAATAATTTCTAAAAACAAAGTCTTCTGGGCCTTTTACTGAGAATGGTGAATTCCACTTACAATTCCTCTGAGAATATACAGAGTGTAAAATATTTTAATTAAACTGGTTTTCTTAAATATTGCTTACAAGGGGTAAATTATCATTTGGAAAGTCTTAGGCTGAAAGGGTATCCTCTTAGAATTCTAGATTGCAGTTACTTTATACCATTTATCTTCTCATGTAACCCATCATTTCCTATTGCAGATAAATGTTAATCAAAATACTTAGAAATACAGCGACTATTAATTTCAATCACAGGAGAGAATTTTTTTTTTTTATTTTTGGAAAACGACTGCTAAGGGAAATCACTTTTTAAATTTAATTCCTTAGAGTCATTTTAGTATTTTTAAAGGGTATGAAATCTAAACGTTTTGAGAATTGAATATCTTCTTCTAAATTCAATATCATATGTAACAACGTTTTATCAAGTTCTTAATCACTAAAATTCATTTTAAGCATCTTTATGTACAAAGTATTGTGTCAGTCACTACAGGTAATTTAAGTTGATTTAATACCCCATGCTTACACAGAAAGACTCATATTCTAGTTTGAAAGACAGGACACAGCCATAAAAAGATAACTGAGGAAAAAACATGGGTGGTTCATGAGTATACAATATATGCTGGAGAAATAAGAAAGATGTCACTATATTCAGAGATGCAGAACTCAACAGCCATCAAATGCATCCACTTTATAAATCCCATTTCCAATGTATACATAGAATAAGGGGGAAAGTACCCAATGGAAATCAAAAGACCTTTTTTTTTTAATTCCATACAATTTTGGATATGTTATTTAACATATCATATTTCAGTTCTGCAAGTCAAGAGAGTTAAATCAGATGCCCCTTTCATGCTAAAGATATACATTCTATTGACTTCTACTGAAATTAATAGTTTGTTGACAGGAACATCTCTTTATTCGTATACACCAAATTAGATTGAAAGAAAGTTATTTGGGGAGACTGTAAAAGCACTTACATGCATGATTCCTTAGCTGTATTATCTTTAATATGGATATTAAAGACAGGAGTTCTGCATGGTTTCAAGGTCCCTTCCAGGTCAAGAGCCTATGGGCTATAGAAGTCATTAATTTTATGATCGTGCACAAGAGTTTTGTTCAGATGTATGGCATGGAAAAATATATTCTCAAAATATTTAAAAAGGCTGCTGCTTCCAATGCTGGCAATAAACTTCTGCTTTTTTTTAGTTTGAAATGAAAACACCAAAATATTGACAAATTTCTTGAAAGATATTTGGCATATAATATTTTTAGGGAGAATATACCAAGTAACCCTAAAAGCAAAATTCTATATCTTAAAATTTTTTCCTCTTCTTCCCTTCCCTTCCCTCCCCTCCCGTCCCCTCTTCTCCCCTCCCCTTCCCCTCCCTTTCCTTTCCTTTCCCTTTCTTTTCTTCCCCTTTCTTCCCCTTCCTTCCCCTCCCCTTCCTTAGCCTCCTTAACCTTCCTTCTCTATTCCATTGTACCTCAGAATCAGTATCTCTTAAATTACACTAAAAATATCTACATGCCATTGTTGATAGCAATGCTATAAACATTGAGGTACATGTGCCCCCTCACTCTCAACAATCGCCAAATTATGGAAAGAGCCCAAATGTCCATCAGCTGATGAATGGATTAAGAAGATGTGGAATATACATACAATGGATACTATTCGGCGATGAAAAAGAATGAAATCTTGCCATTTGCAACAACGTGGATGGAACTGGAGGCTATTATGCTAAGCGAAATAAGTCAAAGAAAGACAAATATCACATGATTTCACTTATATATGGAATTTGAGAAACTTAACAGATGATCATAGGGGAAGGGAAGGAAAAATAAGATAAAAACAGAGAGGGAGACAAACCAGAAAAGGCTCTCTTTTTAAAAAATTTTTTCTTAATGTTTTACATTTAATTTTTGAGAGAGACAGAGACAGAGTGTGAGGGGCAGAGAGAGGGAGACACAGAATCCGAAGCAGGCTCCAGGCTCTGAGCTGGCAGCACAGAGCCGGACGTGGGGCTCGAACCCACAAACCTTGAGATCATGACCTGAGCTGAAGTCCGACATTTAACCAACTGAGCCACTTAGGCGCCCCAGAGCCTCTTAAATACAGAAAACAAACTGAGGGTTGATAGGGGGTGGCGAAGTGGGGGGGCGGGGAATGGGCATTAAGAAGGGCACTTGTTGGGATGAGCACTAGGTGTTATATGGAAGTGATAAATAATAAAATCTAGGTGCCAACAGAAAGAGTGCAATGAAATACCAACCCAAATTTGTAACCATGATCTGAGATTAAAAAAAAAAAAAGTAGTGACCACTGTCAAGAATGATACAATTGTACTTTGCTTTATGCAAAGACCTACGAAATGAAGGATAAAAGTTTTTTAATTCAAATTCCCTCTCAAATTTTCTAGTCTTCTAGACAGGGAAATAAATCCTATTGGAAACACTGTTTAAAAACTACTTAAAATGAAGTACTAAGTGCCTTATTTTAT
This sequence comes from Panthera leo, assembly GCF_018350215.1. NCBI lineage: Eukaryota > Metazoa > Chordata > Mammalia > Carnivora > Felidae > Panthera > Panthera leo. Next base: position 7,767,959 of record NC_056685.1, read on the forward strand.
TCTTTAGGGAAATTCGCGTTTAAAAACACTAGATTTGGGTAAAGAATGTTTAAAAAGCCAGCACCAATTATTACCCACATACATCAAACCCCAAAGTATCTAGAATACACAATTTGGATCAACAGGCCTAAAGAAAAGGAGCAGAGATAGCAAAAGTCCCAAAGCACACAATTTAAGTTATCACAGGACTGTAGATTTGCCTCTACGTGCACTCTGTATTCTAATAATAAATTCATATGACAGCAACATTTGAATGGTGTGGTGGTGTGGGAGACAAAGGGAGAGATGATTGGCACAAGGAGCATCTTATAGTTTATCAGTGTGTTAGTAGAAACCCCTAATTAAAAAAAATTAAATGTTTATTCAATTTTGAGAGAGAGAGAGACAGACAGACAGAGAGAGACACACAGGGAGGGAGACATAGCACCTAATGCAGGCTCCAGGCTCCGAGCTGTCAGCACAGAGCCTGACGCGGGGCTTGAACCCTCAAACCGTGAGATCCTGGCCTGAGCCAAAGCTGGATGCTTAACTGACTGAGCAACCCAGACGTCCCTCGATCTCTAATTTTAATTAAGGAGGTAGACAATTAACTCAAAATAAAAACTATTTCAAATATTTATGACATCGTACTTAAAAATCAGACCAAGAAAACACCATCAGAGGGACTCTTATACGGACGCATGCTGGTTTAGGAAACAGAACATGATATTGTGTGATTAGACACATGGCTTTCCTTCCACTCAACTCCAGGTACCTGAGAGATCGTCTGATTCACTTTCTGCACCTGTAAAATGGGACATTTATACAGAATTGTTGGGAGTATGCGCTGCTGGGAGGCATGAACCTGAGCATCCTCCTTGAGGTCTCTTTATCGCCTAACTAAAACCCTTCCATAAATTCTTACATTAAATTCTATAATCTCAGGGATAATGATGGAGGAACAGTCTCCCATATTTCCACGCATACATTGTCTTTCTCATCAACTGTGGATGAAAAGAAAAATTGCCATATACTTCTGTCTTTCACCTTGCTTGCCTTCTATTTTCTTTTTAAATTTTTTCCTGGAGAATTAGAGTCTGGAAGAAATATCCAAATTTTAATATTGCAGACAGAAACCTGAGGTCTAGTGGTGCACTGTTTTGTTGGCAATAATTTCTTGACTAGCCATAAAATTTTCTGAGTTCCATGAATCTAGTATGTCAATATGATATACTGACAAACAATCACTAGGTCACACACTTGGAAATGTGTGTGAAATAATGTAGTGATAAAATAATTTAATGGTGGACAGAAAAATTTGAATGCTATCCTCCTTTCTGTTATTAACATTCTGTGAGATACTGAGCAAGTCTCAGTGATTCTCATATTTTCCTCAGCAGAAAATCTTGGTTGGGCTGGTAATTGAAGCATCTTTAAAGGATCTCTAGCTTTAAAAGTCTAGGAGTATATAAGAAACACCATAGGGAGTTATTCAGTTAACAAAACCAGAAAGTGTTTGGGGAGATAGGGCTTGTTCAAATTACTTGTATGAATTCTTAACTTCTCTTTTTATGTATAAATACAAAAGTAGTAAGTGGGATTATCCTCTCCTGCCACTTATACTGCTTTTAGGAACATACAGGAGATGTATCCTTTTTGAAATTTCAGTATTTCTCAGATCTATTGACATTAATATTAATCATGCTGCCTCCATATAATTCATTATGTTAGCACTTTATTAAGACTTTGCTAATGTAGATCAACATAGTAGCTGAGCCAAATAAACTGATGGTTTCTATTAGGAAATAATCACTTAATAAGTATTCATAACTTTGTTCTCATCTAGTCACTGGGTATTGTGTTTTTCAGAGCTTTTTATCTATCCTGTGCACTGACGGTAAGATCATGCCATCAATTCTATTTGATAGTGAAGTGTTGAAAATGGTCACCTCTTCAGTAACTTAGGACCCCTCAGCAGTTCCTGGAGGACCCACTGAGATTGGTTTCATGTTTTTATGTCATTTCAATAAGATCGACAGTAAGATTGACAACGAGATTGATGTTTGGGTGACAATGACATCTCTATGACGTCAAACAAATATTCGAGCAGAGAGCAACTCTCTCCCCGGAGTTATGCATTTTGACTGGTCTCATATCACAAACGTTGTATGGTCTTTTTTTTTCAATGTTTTAATGTGTCTATATTTTCATATTTTTCTAGATATTTAAATAAAAGTATTGAAAAATTAAATTAAAAGTTTCAAAGGCTCACCCCCAGCTTTATTGAGGTATAATTGGTCTATAAAAACTGCACGATTAATGTATAAAATTTGGTGAGTTTGGACCTATGTATGTACTCATATTACCATGAGGACAATCCAGATAATAAACATCCTGTAGAGTTTTAGGAGAGTGAAGGAGAAAATGAACCAGCCAGAAAGAGATGAGCCCATTCTTTGGGGACGGTCGCTGGTCTCCATGTTCCTGATAGTACGGACATTGGATTTTATTATTCTGAGAGTGCACTGCCACCAAGGAGCAAGCTGACTATGGAGTACTTGATCCCCAGGGTGAGGTCGCCTGAAGAGAAACTTGGCCAAATGCTTAGAAAACTAAAATCAACATTTAGATAACTTACTACGGACAGTCAAGATTTGCATCTTCTTCCACTCCAGAACTCCTGATTTCAGTTCCTACCCTTTTATAATATGTTAGCCCTATAATCTTAGGAAAGGTTCACTTCTGATCTCACAACTTGTAAAATGTTGCACACTTTGTAAAATGACTCTAACAGCTATTGTATAAGGTGTATTTGGAAATAAAATGCTATAGTAGACACACAAATACATTGTAAACACTCTAAAGGCAATATTTAAAAAGGAAGGTATTAATTTCCTGGGCCGGTTCCTTCCCACAGCTAAATGAAATCATCAGTGTAAATCATTCCCCAGCTGAGATTTGCTCATCTAGTATATCGTGACTATCATACTTAGGTAGGTAGGTCACGTTGTACACGTTACTTTTGTAACGATCAGCGCTTTGCAGAGTAGACATTGCTTGCCTCCATTAGAACAGACCATAACTTGAACTTAAGAAGCTTAGGAAGGTATAGAGCTGGTGAAACTACTGTACATTTCTTCAACCCACCATCCTCATCACCACAGACAATGACCTCGGTAGTTTTAAAGGCCTAAGAGAGGGGCGTCCTTATAAATTGTAGAGAAACTCAACTTTATAGCCCAAGTGTTCCAAATCCTTGCGGTGACAGAGGAAACGTCACTCTCTCATAGGGCTGACCGAATTGTTGGATTAGTTCTGCCCAGAAATCCAGTTTGGGTGCAAGAGGCCCACCGCTTTCCTGAGGCTCTGAGTGGACAAGAGCCACGCTGTCAATCAGGGGAAGATTCTCTGAAAAAGGGGGCAATGCCGAAGCTCTCCATCTGCAAGGAACATGGTACGAAGCAGTGTGTCACGTAAGTGCGTTCACAGGATTCGTCTCTTGTGTTTAACAACCTAAACAGACAAAAATGATCCTGACATTTGGAAAATGTAGTCGAGAAGATCCCATTTTCAATGTGATTTTGAAAGACACTTTGTGTAATCTCGACATTATTTAGGAAAACTTTAGGAAGATGGCTCTGGTATTTTTCCCCCCAGGTTGTTTGTTTTTCACACAGGAAAACACCTCGTCCCTTCTGGTTTGTCCTGAGAACAAATTACTCTAAAATGGCTTAGAGAATAGGAGAGATTACTTATCTTGCTATATTTAATAGAATAATACAAAATCGTAAGCTTTGACTACTTAATAAGGAAAAGATCTTCTGCCATCATGTGGAATGTTGGAGAATCTTCCCTTGTTTGATGTTTTTGTTCCTTTGCAGGCTTCTCCATGAAATGCACTGAATTTCCTGACAGAAGAGTCATTATTATTGCCACCGATAAATGTTTAAAAATCATAAAGTAAACAAAGTGAAGATATTTCCGGAAGTGAACTCTTGATAGATTAGACTCTATCTTTTTAATGAGACAGAAATTGAAGGGAAAGAGAAATCTTCCCACTCAGACAAAAAAAAAAAAAAAAAAAAAAAGAAATCACACAAATTTGAGATGCAAATTACCTTTTGTCTAGCATCTCTTCATTCTGCTGTGGAATTTTGGGGTAGGGAGGGGAGAAATATTTGCCAGTCTGTCTAAATAACTGAATGGCCATACTTTATTTTGCTTGTCTCTTGCGATAGGATTTTGTAGCCGTGTAAGTATTTGTTGCAGAATCATTCGGTGTTACCATTACTCCTTTTTTCTCAGTATTCCTCCCTCCCTCACAGTTTTTGAATACATCTCTCCCTTTTCCTCACCCAGATCTCTCTTTTCACCCCATCAATTATTTTCAGGGGGGTGGAGGAGTGACCCACTTCTCTCTAATAAAGGTGACAGACATCAGCTAGCATGGAAAAGGTTCCTGCCGATATAATGATAATACTTGATATTACCTGCCACACAGGGACCACTTTCAAAGGCAATTTTTGACCAAACTGTCATTCAAGCTTAATTTATATGCTAGAAAGAGCCTTAACCAGATGCCACGTATTTCTTGTTGAAGTGATTCATCATATTCCACAAGTAACGCAGTCACCTCTCATGTAGGAAGAGCAGTGGAGAAAGGCAATCGGAGAGGAACAGCATTAAATGAAAAGGAGAATGGGTCCAAATTATCCCTTATTATTGGAGTAAAAATCTATGATGTCAGCAGCAGGAAAGACACTGTTAAAAATTGCTGCTGACTTTGCAGGTACCCTTTTTTAAATGAAATTTCCAGTTTTCCAGGGAGGAATAGATCTATATGTAGTAGGACTTATATGGCACATGCAATTTTCCACCCCTTCATCGAATTTTCCACATAGATTCATCTCTCTTTCCTCCTTTAAATACCTTATGGAAAACTCGCTTTCTCCCCTGAATTAGAGAATGCTAGGAATGAAGGAGTTAAACCTATTTCTTTAAGTGAGGGGAAAGTTGTTTCCTGCAAATATATCTCAGTAGCCTAGGAGAAATGTTCTGCTAGATTAGGTTGATTGAAAAACTCCACTGATAAAGAAGGAAATGAAGAAGAAGTACCTGGAACCATTTCCCTCATCCTCTCTAGAAGACTGTGGTCTATCCATCATTTTAAACTATTGCTCACAATTCACATTTTCAATGGGGTCTTCTCCGACTGAGTTATATATGATCCGCATTATAAATATCCAATCCCCTTACCTTCTTCAAATACATGCAATTTATTTTTAAATACATCTGTGGACGTGTGTGTGTGTGTGTGTGTGTGTGTGTGTGTGTGCGCGCGTACATAGAAACGGCTGTGCCAAATTTATGACAGGTGAAATGACTGGAATAGAGCACAGTTATTCAAATTTCATTCAGTGTGGCAAGTCTCCCCGGCTCCCATCCTACAACTTCAAGGTGTTCAGTACATTGTTACTCGCCGGCCCACAGAAATATTTGTTGTGATGTCTAGTCACCAGGGATTTATCAATCATTTGGAAATTTAGGATTAATTAATGTGATGCAGTGGGGAGGTTTGTTGAGGGCTTTTCTTCTTGGCATATCTTACAGAATCAAGGTCAATGTCTGTTATATAATGAGTCGAGGAGGATACCAACTTATCAAGTAGAAGGGACTTTCTCCCCACTGAGAGTTCTTCCAATTATTTGTCCATCATGGTGCTCTGACCATCAAGCATGCTAGCATGAAGCTGATCCGTGTTCAGAATACATCCTGTTGCTTCTGCTTCTATTAACGAATTTTTATCTGGAATCTTTAGTTATGAGCCAAGTTCCTAGGAGTCAAGGGTGAAATCCTCTCTATCTTCAGTTATGTATTTGTAGCGCTCAGGAAAGCGTTATGTCCACTGGAGATACTTGCTACGTGTTTATCACAATGACTGTGTGATAAAGGGCTAAAAAAGAAGTGTGTGCGTGCCGCAGAACTGCCTGGGCAAAGGGGAGAAAGATCGGAGAAGAGAAATACAAAAAATAAAAAAGAAATGATATCAGAAAGGGCAAATTGTTGCTATTTGTTGTCATTGCTATCACAGGGAGACCTATTTAAATGGAAGGTTACAGATAGGAATTCGGTAACAAGTCAATTTACTCTGTGTTCCAAAGTCATTCTTTGATAATGAAATATTTGAAGGCACCCTCGACTTTTGATATATGGCTTTCTGACTTGAACTGATAAGGCCGGAGGACAGAGATCTTACCATTCCCTTTCTTCAGTTCGCCACTGAACAAAATGGCCCCGTCCGCTAATGGCACAATGATACCAACTTGTCCCGGATTCTTGGTGGATTGGCTGGTGTGGTAACTGGATAGTACGTTTTCTCAGTTCAAACACTGACAAGCTGCCAATGCACACCCTTTAAAGTAGAAACATAATTTTCCATTTCTGCTTCATAGATCAGAACACAAATGTTAGGACATTCAGGATGTGCAACTAACCTCTCTGGAAACTGTAAGAATTAAGAATTATACAGCACTCAGGAAGCTAGGGACTTGGCCATTTATAACATCATCAACTTTAGATTATAGATACCTATGAGTCTTTTCCTGATGTTAATCCAAAAAAAAATCCCTATTGTTGTACAAAGGAATCCCCACACCAAAAAACAAAACCAAAATGTTAACCTGAGTTTTTGTAGATTTTCATAGAAAGAAAGAAAGAAAGAAGGAAAGAAAGAAAGAAAGAAAGAAAGAAAGAAAGAAAGAAAGAAAAAGAAAGAAAGAGGATATAAACCAGATGAATCTCCATGGGATAACTGTCATTATTATGACAGGAACAAGTGAAAAGGACAGCATTTCTAACAGTGTGTTAGGATGAGTTCAAATAAATAAAGTTGTAAATTATTTTGAAAGGCAATAGAGCCAAATTTAATTATAAAATGTAACACAGTCTGTGTAGATGTCCTTTTGAGATGCCCAGGGCTTATGACGCTGGGTATTTTTGCTGTTAGGAGCAGGTAGGCAATTACAGTAATGTAGAGATTTTCACATGTGACAGTATTGACCAAAGGAGATTTGACCACCTTTTCTTAGCTAAGGTCTGTAAGAAATGTACTCTGCTGGGTTTTTACTTTTCAAAATACAACGTAAAACATCCCTATTGATTGCCATGTGGCTATTCACTTCAGAGAATTTGTGAAAGTGTCTCAATTCAGTAAAGCCACAGCAATCACACACACGCATGTGCATGCACGCTCTCTCTCTCTCTCTCTCTCTCACACACACACACACATACACACACACACACACACACACACACAGGGAAAGAATGGGGCTTGAGTGAAAGAGAAATGGAATAAAGTATAAGAGGTTTACATTGCTGTTGCCTTTCTTTGCAACGCCATTAGGCCACGCAGTAAACACTTGTATTTTCCTTATTATTAGTTCTTAAGAAGAGGCATGGGGGCAGCTGGGCGGCTCAGTTGGTGAAGCGTTCTACTTTTGATTTGGGCTCAGGTCATGATCTCAGGCTTCATGGGTTCGAGCCCCGTGTCAGACTCTGTGCTGACGGCTCAGAGCCTGCTTGGGATTCTCTCTCTCCCTTTCTCTCTCTGCCCTTCCTCCCCTAAAATAAATAAATAAACTTTTTTTTTTTTTTAAAGAAGAGGCATAGAAAGGCAAAATAATCACAAGTAAAATTTTCCTCCTACTTTTCTCTAGACGTCAACTTGATAAAGTAAGGTGGTCTGTACCCTGTGTCAAAGGTTTTCTCGTTTAAATCAATACACAAACTGGAATATCTCAACTGTGGCTAGACTCAGGAGCACAAACATTTACTGATGAGCAGTCTTAGCTCCAGCAAACAAAGCTGCTGTTTAGCCCCTGTGTTGTGGCTCTATGGTGTGCCTTATGGGTCATCTTCCAAATGTTAAATAAAAAGTCTAAAAAGAAGCATGTTTATTGGGTGGCATAAAACGCCTCTGGGCTATTCCATTTTCCAAACTACTGTCTAAATGTTTTTGAAGACTTCAGATCGAGTTGTTGCGGCAGAGTTCAAAGACAGAATTTACCACTAGCAAAGTAAGACTTACACAGTGACCTGGAATCAATACAGGAATGTTCTAGAATTTATGTTGTAGCAAGTCCTTGGCAATGTATGGGGTTGTGTGTATATTTGGAGTGAATCCTAACACAGGTGTTTTGAGAACACTATGTGCTGTGGCTCAGAATCATTAAGTAACTGTAGCCAAGTATCATAGACGATTTGAATTTTGAGTGATCTTTTTAAACAGATTATGACTGTCCCAAATAGGAACAAACAATTATCTTGGAGGCTGTATACAAAGACAAGTCTTTGCAAAACATACAAGTCAAATCCCCCATGAGAGAGAAGATATTGATGTGTTGAGTCACTTATTTAATATATAAATTTGTGTTAATTAATTCATTAATTAAATCATTTTCAGTAAGAATTTGCCAGATGCTGGAAGAGTAAGGATGACTACTAATCAGTCAAAAAGCTCACAGTCAAATGGGAAGAGAAATATGCCAACTGACAACTGTTATAAAAGAATATGTATAAGGCACATGGAGAGGCAAACAGGGAGGCATTGATTCTTCCTACAAACTGCTTTATAGGATGGGCTGGTCAGGGAAAGCTGTGTCTTCAACAAATTAGTCTATTTATGGGTATTCTACAGGAATCAGTTAGGGCTGTATCTGAGAAGTGGAACCAGTAGGAGATACGCATTAAATTTATCTCATCATGCTAAGTGAAATAAGGCAGACACCAAAGGACAAATACTACGTGATTACAGGTATATGCAATACCTACAGTAGTCACACTTCAGAGAGAAGAATGTAGAGCAGAGGTTAGCAGAGGCTGGGGAGGGGGTGGTAGGGAGTTAGTGTCTAATGGATGCAGAGTTTCTGTTTGGGATGACGAGAATTTCTGGAGATGGAAGGTGGTAATGGTTACACAACATTGTGAATGTGCTTGACGCCATGGAAATGTACATTTAAAACGAGTTGAAATGGTAAATTTCACATTATGTATCCTTTACCACAATACAAAAAAAAAAAAAAGCATGATTTTTCTTCTTAAGAAAAAAACCAGGGTTTATTGCAAGGAATTGGTTTATGCTAATGTAGGGTCGGCTAGGTAAGTCCAAAGCCCATAGGGCAGGCAGACAGGAGGGATGGGCTGGAACCCAGGCAGGGGCTGAAACTGCCATCCACAACTGGAATTTATTCTTCTTCAGGGAAATCTCAGGACAGCTCTTGCGGCTTCCAAGTGATTTAGCCAGGCCCACCCAGAGTATCTAAGATAATTTGCCTCACTTAAAGTCAATAAACATCAATTGCATTTATAAAATATCCTGACAGCAACACCCAGATTAATGTTTCATTAATTAACTAGGGTATCATTGCAGGGTCAGTTGACGTATCAGAAGACCAGCACATCCTACGTCCCAAACAAGGTAAGTATCATCTAAAGCAAAGGAGATATAAGAAGTCCACAGCTGGTGTAATCTCTGTATTTCTCTCCTCTTTACCGGAGTGTTAAAGTATTGAATTAAAGCAAAAAGTTAATTATTCATATTTTGCATCAAAATCATGCTAGGTCTGTTTTCAAATGGCCATTTGATCTAGTTGATAGTGCATCTTTTCTGTAAACTATGCTTTCTTGTGTTGGAGAGCTTGTGTTTACATAAACGAATACCTTTCTATAAATTAGGAAATACTAAAAAACAGTGATTGCTTTTTTCTTTCTCTTGTAACCACATACCATGTAGTAAAGTGTTCTTCGTAAGGTTACAAAGAAGTTTTCCACGTGGCACTAAGTTCAGGGATAATCTTCCTCGCTCAATCCAAAAATAGAGGGTTTTTTTGGGTCTTATCTAAGAGATCTTTGCTTCTTAACATAAGTCACAAACATTTTCTCCTAGAGGTTTTTAGTTTTTGGTTTTAAATTGAGATCTATGATCCATTTTGAGTTAATTTTCATAGATGGTTCAAGATATGGATTCAAGTGTTTTTGTTTATTTTATTTTGCACAAGGATATTCAATCATTCCAAAACATTTATTAAGAGACTATTCTTTCTTCACTGAATTGCTTTTTACGTCGTTGTCAAAAATCACTTTCTCCTCTACGTATGGGTCTATTTCTGGGCTCTCTGCCATACTTCATACTCTGTTCCCTGATCTAGCAGTCTGTCTTAACACCAGCAGCACAGTATCTTGATTTCAGTAGCTTTTAAATAAGTTTTAAAATTAAGTAATGCTATTCCTCCAACTTTGTTCATCTACAAACTTGTTGTTTTGGCTATTCTAAGTTACTAAAATCATCTTATAAATTTTAAAATTTGCTTGTCAGTTTCTTTTACAAGAAACCCTTCTGTTTGTTTTTTTTTTTTTTAATTAGAATTGCATTGGATTTCTGGATCCATTTGTTGAGAAGTGAAATCTAAACAACATTGCATCTTCTGGCATATGAATATGATGTATCTCTTCTAATATTTCAATGTTCTTTAATTTTATATAGCAACATTTTATTGTTTTTAGTATATAGTTTGTCAATACTTGTCAAATTTACCCCAATTATTTCATATTTTTTATTTTATAAATTTTATTAACTTATTTCTATATTTTAGTTTCTAAATGTTTAATGGGATTATTTATTTTTGAGAGACAGAGAGCACAAGTGCGGGAGGGGCAGAGACAGAGAGGGAGACACACAATCAGAAGCAGGCTCCAGGCTCTGAGCTGTCATCACAGAGCCCAACACAGGGCTCAAATTCACTAACCATGAGATCATGACAGGAGCCGAAGTGGAAATCGGACACCCAACCGACTGAGCCACCCAGGTGCCCCTATACATTTTATTTTCAATGTTTATTTCTGACTTAATGTTTTTAGCTCTGATAATTAGAAAGTTTGGGAGCGTCACTCCCATACTTAACACAAGAAAAAGCTGAGTAAACTGCAAATCAAGGACTTTTCTTAGAGCCATCAGAGAATTGAGGTCTCTGGCCAAACTGCCACTTGGAAATCTAGAGTGTCAGGCAAACCCAGGGCATCACAGTGGGGATCTGTGTACTGGTAGCAGAAGCCACTGCAGCCATATAATGGTAGGAACAATTAAATGGCAATTTTGACAAATTCCTCGATGGCAAATGATAATTTGCCATATAACGTAGCCACATAATGGTAGGAACAATAAAATGATAATTTTGACAAACTTCCAGATGGCAAATGAAAATCTGACAAACTACTAGCTTGAGAGTGAGAAAGATTTTCAGGATGTGATCTTATAAGGTGCAGGGGACCCTCACTTTTGTGAGTTTCACCTCTAGAAACCCAGGAACCACACTAGGCTTTCATGATGATAATCTATGCCTGTGGCTCTAGCAAGAGGAAGGGAAAAGTAATTGTTGTGAAATATGCCCTAAACATTCTCTGTAACTCAAGGAGACAACCAGGCTACTCCTGGGTTTCTGCTCATCTAGGGAACTATGCAGGCAGTGAGCTGGAGCAGGCATTATGATTACTTTGCTTGTTTCTAGTCACTCGGACTGCCTGAGTTCCAGTGCTTTGAAAACTATTATTCATATACCCCTTCCATTTTTAAGCTGTTTTCTGTTGAGGGTAAATCCAGTCTTAATTATTTCACCGTGACCATGTGCAGAAGCCCTAAGTTTATATTTAAAGGAAGGAATTCAGGAATTTCCTTCATTTGCTATTTCATACCTAAATGCGCCTAGCAATTTAAAACAGACTTTGTACTAACACAAGAGAAAACAATTTGTGAAGTTTGTTGTCTATTCCTAGTTAAATTATCTCTGTACTTAGCCTTTGGATGCATTTCATTGATCACTTTTTGTTATTTACTCATAACTCTTGTCAGCAATCTTTGTTTCATAAAGCCTGGAAGTAAGGGAACCCTTGAAATGTTAAGGAGGTATATTTGATCCAGGTGAGCCAATCTAACATTTAGAATCACTGTTGCCCCACCTTTGGTATGTCCTCTGAACTCTGACATCACTTAGTGTATGTAATATAACTGATATTTATAATAACATATTGGGGTTATCTGATTATCTTTCAGATTTCCTAACTAGACTCTAAAATTCTTAAGGGAAATGATCATATTTGATTAATCTTTAACCCCTGGTGTCTAGCCCAAAGCGTGGCACGCAATAATCCTTAATGCATGTTGACTGAACTACACTGAATTATTCTGGACCCTGAGTGAGTACATTAGGTTAGTGTACTCCTTCCAAATGTGAAGGTTTTACCTTTTACATAAAGAATAAAAACCTGTTTCAAAGATGGTCGGCTCTGTTATGTAAAAAAAGAAAAAAAGTGGAATTTTTCCAAATTATAAATCTTTAGTTACATTCTTTGACATTAAAACCCTACTTTACTGTGGGTTTTCTCTTCTATTTGGGCTTCTAATTGGTATTCACTTGATTTATAAATCCCGTTGGCATTATTCTTCTTAAATAAAGGCATTTTGTCTATCTAAATTAAATCTCATTCATTTGATTTTCTTTTACATCTTAAACTCTCAAGATCCATCTGCATTTTTCTGTTTTTAACTTTCCAGTCTTGAGTATGTAATCTCCTCATTTGCAATCATCTCTTGGGTTTACTCGAGATTTTTTTTTCTCCTTCTAGTTAACATTAGAAAGATATTGACCATAGGATTAGTTACCTTTTGAAATCTCCTTTTAATTTTTGGGTTATTCTTGACTGTTATCACCAGTGTTCACTGTTTTCAATACTAAAGCATCATTAATATGCTTCATGGCTATAACAAAGTAAAAATCTCCTTGCTTGTTTGTATTTCAGAAAGAAGATGATGAATTCAGCCTAAGTTTGGCTGGATCTAGGATACCACCAGAGATGACTGTCATCCAAAGAAGCACAATCTTCAACCTTCCAGAAACTTTGAACTTACAGTGACACCTAATTTACTAGATTAAAAACAACAACAACAACAACAACAACAACAACAACAAATCATGGTGTCTTTTAGTACCAATTGCACATTTTGAAGAAGACAGAATTTTCTTGAGGAACTTAAAAAGGTAATTATTATCTCTAGGTCACGGTCATTATTTAGAAATTGCTACAAAATATATTTTAATACTAGCTTTGTAGGCACTTATTTATATCATGGATTATTAAATTTGTTCATGGATGAGGCTTTTTACTCCGCAGAGAACCAAGAGACGGGTAAGCCCTGCAAGGGAATATCAAATCCCATGCAACATTCTCATGCAACAGATAACAATTTTTTAATCAAAAATTTTGTAATTCAATTATAAATTTTAATTTAAATATTTTAAAATGATAGCAGTAATTATCCATATCATTTCTAATGTTTGGAGGGAGAATTTATGTGGGGCTAATTCCCCGCCCCCCCCCCCCCCATTATAACAAGAATTCCCTAGTTCCCTGAAATCAGGAGACTTCTGCATTTTTTTTTCCATGTGGCAATAAAGGCTGAAACTTATAGAGGAAAAGAAGTAGATCATCTAATAAAAAATACTCATGAGAGAGAGAAAAAGCAAATGGCTTCTATGGGACCTTAATGGGATAATGTGTGTGAAACCATTCACAAAATTACAAATAATAGGCAAATGTCAAGAATTACTACTAGTCATGCTTACTCTTAGTTTCCAGTCCAACCCTCCAACTGGACAAATACCACAAGCTCTTCTTTTCCATGAGGGCCATTCAGCAAGTTAAAATGATACTAATGATCTATTAATGCAATAATTATGATGCACAAAGTGATAATTAAAAGTATATGCTATTAAGAAGCTTGTTTGTATATATAAATTTATTAATATTCCTATGCAGGAATAATTCAGTTCAACTGATATTTACTGAGTTGTGTCAGACATTGTGCTTGACACTGTGATTTAGATACACAAATTATGGTCTTACTTTGTGGAAATTAGAGTCTGTTGGAGGTGGAGAGATAATAATAATTGTAACTAGATAACAACATCACGTGGTGACACATTTTTCTCACTTAAGTTCTTTAGGCAAAGTTCTTTAGGCAAAAGGAAATAATTTGGGTAAGAAACTTAGATCCGTGTAAGTAAAAGAAGAGCATAGAGAAAGGATAAAGAAAGGCAAAATAAAGCATCATCCTTTTTTATTCTTAACTGAACTAAATGACAATTCCTTAAAGTTACACTAGGGACAACGTATTGTGTGATTATAGCACATGGATAAGTGAAATGGCCGTTGAAAGGGATGGGAATGGCCAACTTGGAAGAGTCTGTGGTAAGTTATTGACTCTACACATGAAACGGTGTAGTGCTCGGGGCGCCTGGGTGGCTCAGTCGGTTGAGCGTCCAACTTCAGCTCAGGTCATGATCTCGCGGTCCGTGAGTACGAGCCCCGCATCAGGCTGTGGGCTGATGGCTCAGAGCCTGGAGCCTGTTTCCGATTCTGTGTCTCCCTCTCTCTCTGCCCCTCCCCCGTTCATGCTCTGTCTCTCTCTGTCTCAAAAATAAATAAACATTAAAAAAAAAAATTAAAAAAAAAAAAAATGAAACGGTGTAGTGCTATCCGAAGGTGGACTTTGATTTAAATAAAATGCTGAACTGTAAACTCTAGAGCAATCACTAAATTCATTCAAAAATATATTTGATTCCATAAGAAAGGAGGTAAGATAGAGTCATATAAATGCTCAATTAAACCAAGGAAGACTGAGAAAGAGGGGGGAAAAAAAACAAAGAACAAATACAACATGTAGAAAACAGACACAAACATGACAGGTTATTAATCCAACTGTAATAATAATAACTTTAAATATGGATGGTCTAAATATACCAGTTGCAAGACAAAGATTATTCAAGTGAGTTAAAAAATTAAGACCCACTGACTTGAGATTAAAAAAGACTTAGGTTACACGTAAAGAGAAGGAGAAAGATAAATCAGGCCAACACCGGTGTAATCAAAAGGAAGCTGGAGTGGCTATGTCACTTGCCAACAAAGCTGACTTCATACGATGAGGGATAGAGGAGGAGATTACTTAGTTAACTGAGGTGTCAATTTTTCAAGACAACATACCATCTTAAGTCTGCACACACCTAACAAGAACTACCAGAAGAAACAGGCAAAGCCATTCTTACAGTTGGAGACTTCAACTCATCTCTTTCAAAAACTGACGGATCAAAAAGGCAGAAAATCAGGAAGGTTGTAGATGATCCATCCCTTGATCTAATTGACATGGATATGACTCCATCCCCAAACATCAGAAACACGTTCTTCTCAAGCTCACATGGCACATTCACCCAGAGAGACCATATTCTGGGACACAGCACTCCTTAATAACATTAATAAAATACAAGATTATATAAAGTATCTTCTCATACTACAATGGAGTTAAGCTAGTCATCAATAACAGAAAGATAGACAGGCACTCCTAAATATCTAAAAATTTTAAAAGCACACTTCTGAATAACCCATGGATCAAAGAAATAGTCTCAAGAGAGATTTTAAAATATTTTGAACTAAATAAAAATGAATACAAAACAGCAAACTTTGTGAATGCAGTGACAGCACTGCTTAAGGGGAGATTGTGGTATTAAATATTCATAGAAGAAAAGAAGGAAGATTTAAAAAATCAATAGCCCTATCTCTCACCTGGGGAAACTAGAGGAAGAAGGCCTAAAGTGAGGAGAAGAAAATATACAATAAAATTAGAGCACAAATAAATGAAATTGAAAACAGAAAAAAAAATAAAGAAAACCAAAAAACCCAGAAATTGATTCTTTGAAAAGATCTTTAAAACATGACTTTTAAAAAATTGCTGTTAAACCCGATATACCTTCAGCCAAACTAACCAAGAAAATAGACTAATATCTCTCATGAATATAGATGCAAATCCTCAATAAAATATTAGCAAGTTAAATCCAGTAATGTAAAAATATATATGTATATGTATACATATATGTATACACGTATGTACATATATTTATATATGCGATCAAATAGAATTTATTCCAGATGTACAAGATTGGTTAAATATTTGAACATCAATCAATGTAATCTAGCATATCAACAGGTTACAGAACAAAAATCATATGATTACATCAATTGCTGCTAAAAAGACCATTTGACGAAATCCAACACGTATTAATGATTAAAAAATCTCAGAAAACTAAAAATAAAGTGAAACTTTGTTTCTCAGCTTGAAAAAGACATCTACAAAAATCCTGTAGCTAACGTCCTACTTCATAGTGAGATGATTTCCCTTTATGATAAAGAAAAAGGCAAGGATGTTCTCTCTCACCATTCCTGAACAACATTATACTAGAAGCCCAAGCTAGTGCAATAAAAATAAAGCAAAAGAAATGTATACAAAACATAAAGGAAGAAATAAAATGTCTTCATTCACAGATGACGGGATTGTCTATGCGAAAGAAATCCCCAAGAATCTACAAAAGATTGTTGGACTTAATAAGTGAATACAGAAAGGCTGCAGGGTAAAGTTATGATACATAAGCGATTGATTTCCTATATACCAGAAGTAAACAATTATAATTTTAAATTATACTATTTAGCACTAAAAAAAAAAATGGAGTACCTTGGTATAAATCTAACAAAATACACACAAGATCTGTATGAAGAAATTGCAAAACACTCATGACAGAAGTAAAAAAGTCCAGATACGTGGAAAGATGCCATGTTCAAGAATTGGAAGATTCAATATTGTTAAGACATTAATTCTTCCCAATGTGATCTGTGTATTCAATGTAATTCTAATAAAAATACTAGCAACCTATTGAGATATCAGCAAGTTGACTCTAAAGTTTACATTAAAAGGCAAAAATGCCAGAATAGCCAAAACAATATGAAGAAAATTAAAGTGGGAGGACTCACACTATCCAACTTCAAGACTTACTATTAACCCACATTAATCAAGATAGTGTAGTATTGGGGAAAGAATAGACACACAGATCAATGGAGAGCCCATGAACATACTTACACAAACATTGTCAAATGATCTTTGACAAAGGAGTAAATGCAATTCACTAGAGAAAGGATAATATTTTCAGGAAATGGTGCTAGAACACTTAGGTATCCATATATAAATAAAGGAACCTAGATATAGACCTTGTACTTTTGAAAGTTTAAATAAAAATATATCAAAGGCTTAAATGTAAAATGCCAAACTATAAAACCTCTAGAAGAAATCGTAGAAGAAAATCTATGGGATCTTGGGCTGGGAAATGCGTTTTTTAACATATGATACAAGAGGCACAATCCGTGAAAGGAAAAAAAAAACGGTAAATTGGACTTTTAAAATTAGAAACTTCAGTAAAACTCCTATCTGATGAAGGACTTGTATCCAAAATAAACAAAGAACTTATAAAATTCAACAATTAGAAAACAAACCAAAAAGATCGAAACAGATAATACCTCGCCAAAGACTGTATCATCTGTACCGATGGCAAATCAGCATATGAAATGATACTTAACATCATTTGCCATTTGAGAAATGCATGTTACAAGAACGACACGCCATTACACCTCTATTAGAAGAGCCAACTCTTAACCCCTTCGGCCACAATGTCCATACCAACTGCCGGCAGGGACGCAGGGGGACAGGAAGTTTCATTCACTGCTTACAGGAATGCAAAGGGCTAAACCACATTGAAAGAGAGTTTGACAACTTTTGACAAAGCTAAACATGGTCTTATCATAGGATCCAGCAATCCTGCTCCTAAGTATTTAACCAACTGATTTGAAAACTTACGTCCACGCAAAAACATGCCTGCAAATGTTTATAGCGGCTTCATTCACAACTGCCCCAAACTGGAAGCAACCAAAACAGCTCTTAATATACGGTTGTATAAACAAACTGAGGCATACTGGATGCATTGCAAATGCATGCTGCTAAATGAAAGAAACCAGTCTGCAAAGGCTATGTGTTTCTCTTGATATGATATTCTGGAAAAGGCAAAACTATAAAGATGATATAGATGAACAGTTTTCAGGGGTTCTTGGGTAGGTGGATTGAGAGGTGAGGCCAGGAGATATTTGAAAGTGGTGAAACCATTTTGCGTGATATTGTAATGGCCAATACATGACCATATATTTGTCGAAACTCATAGAACTTTACCACAAAAAGAGAGAGCCTTAATGCACACTAATTTAAAAAACTGTTCAAAAGGTCAGGAGATGGCAGGATAACATGCAGAACGTTACAAATGACTCTAGCCATGTTGGAAATGTATGAAACAGATAGAGCACTGGTCTTGTAGAAATGTATGAAACAAACAAAGAAATGCATGAAACAATGTCGCTGAAGAGGTAGAGGGGAAGGTAGTGACCTAAGTAACTCTGGGAATGAGTGGAGTGTGTAACAGTAAGGTCAAAGGAACTGTAGGTAACTACTGCACTCTAGTTGATAAATTTCCTTCCCAATGGATCAACGCTTCTGAAACAGTATACTGTATGTGTATACTGCAGTTGAATAATCAAGTAAAGGGAGGGTAATGTGGTGGAAGCTAAGTTTCTTACTGTGGGAGTGAGAGATTACAGATTAGCAAGGGGAGAAGTCTAGAATAAGCCATGCGGTGATGGATCAGTAGGCACATGCATTTAGCTTAGTGTAGATACAGACGACCACATATAGAAAAAAAATTGTGTGTGTTAATGAGATATGTGTGTATACACAGATTACCATAGACGCATATATTTCCTTGCTCTGAGAGCTCAGAGGGCCTAAAGGCAATGACACTGTAGTCGCAACAAGCAGACCTACCGCCTGGATGGGGGGTTTCTAATTCCATTCTCCAGTAAAAAGAACGAGGGCTTGCTGGAGAAATGACGGAAGCCAGGACTGGGGCATGAAATACACAAGGTGAGCCTGGAACATCCCATAGTCTCAGAATATAAAACAACGCTGAAAATAAAACTCCCACAACGAGGAGAAAGCTAGAGAGAGTGCCACAACCAGATGAGGTTATGGAGAAATAATAACCAAATGGTATCTTGGATGGGACTGTGGAACACAAAAACAATATTAGTAAAAAAAAAAAAAACACCTAAGGAAACCTGAATCAACTATGGATTTCAATTAATGACAGTGTACCAATATTGCTTCATTATGTGTGACAAATGTACTGTACTAAAATAAGATATTCATGGGATGCCTGGGTGGATCAGTCAGTTAAGCATCCGACTTCGGCTCACGTCTTGATCTCTTGGTCCGTGGGTTTGAGCCCCGCGTCGGGCTCTGTGCTGACAGCTCGGAGCCTGGAGCCTGCCTCGGGTTCTGTGTCTCCCTCTGTCTCTGCCCCTCCTTACTCATGCTCTGTCTCTCTCGGTCTCAGAAATAAATAAACATAAAAAAAAAAAAAAGATCTGTGTTTTTAAAAACAAAACAAAAACAAAAACACCCAGAAGTAAAAAGGTAGCAGCCATTGCCTGACTCTGCTACTCGTTGTTTTTCCATTCCTTGTCTGGGTGCAGTTTTTTCCCCCTCTCTTTCAGATTTCAGATAGATAAATCTATCTATCCCTACCACTGGTTTTAGGGATATTGGGAGAATCAGTCCTATGATTTGTGTAATGCATTTTTAACTCCATGTTCCTGGGATACCCCTTCCTTGAAGCATCATCCTATGGCACTTGCCTCATTCTGGGTCTCCTCCTCACTGATTTTGTGCCCTTTGAACGAAATCAGTGCTGCTCTAAGCCTGTTTTCTTATCGTTAAAGCAAGGATAATAGTAACACCTTCTTCACTGGATTGGGTTGAGGATTGCATGAGACAATGCTACAAAGTCTTGGCTCTTTGCCTGGCACATGGAAAGCACTGAAGAATATGAGCTGTGCTGACAATGACAGTGGTGGTGATGATCAAGATGATAGTTTTGTTGCTACAGCCTTCAAATTTCCTGCCTTCAAAGAGATTTATAACCAGTGGGAAGGAGCTTTCTATCCTAACAGTCTGTGTGCATTCACTTCCTCTTTAAATAAAGTCTAAAATCTTCATCCCAGGCAAGGATTAATGTTTATTTTTGAGAGCGAAAGTGAGAGAGAGAGAGAGAGAGAGAGCGAGAGAGAGCGAGCAAACAGGGGAGGGGCAGAAAGAGAGGGAGACACAGAATCTGAAGCAGGCTCCACACTCCGAGCTGTCAGCACAGAGCCCAATGCGGGGCTCAAACTCCCAAACCACGATATCATGAACTGAGCCGAAGTTGGACACCTAAACGACTGAGCCACCCAGGCCCCCACCAGGATTTCTCTAATGGTTCATCTTTCTCCTCTGCTTACCCAGTCGGCTCCCCATGTCCCAGGCAATTTTTTAATTCTTGTCTGCTTTTAGACTGCTGCCTGAGACCTGTTTACGTTAATAATTTGTATTCGTTCACCTTCTTCGGGGCCCTACTTTTCCTAGGAATTATGTTATGGGCTTAATTTTTCCAGAGCCCACGCACAGCTAGCATTTATGGGTCTATTTTGTAAACGGGAAGGCTGAAGCTCTCAAAACAATGTGTCAAAGTAACACAGATGGCTAGTATGCAAAGAGCTAAGATTTGAAATCAAACCCTGTGCTTTACCTACAAGGTTATGTTGTCACTCCCATAGATGATGAGAAATGCTTTTCCCTACTAACATACTAATGCTGGTTACGTTAATTAATGTCTCTCCATTTTAAAATTCTTCAAATAGCTTTAAATTAAATCTTGTCTCCCCAGCAGATTTAATCTCTTTCTGGCAAGATTTGTTTTCCTCCAATGATTCTACTATTCCATTAGTTTTTTTGCCAACATCGTCGACATCCTCGTTGCTGCTGAGACCAATGAACGGTCTTCAGCGTTTATCAAGCTGTAGTTCTCAAATGACATTTCTTCTTGAAATACGTTTCTTTCTTATTTTGCTTTACACCACAGTCTCCTAATCCCACTGTTACTGCCTGGCTTCTTTGATGAAACAGCTTCGTTCCCTGTTTCTATGTTCGTATTTTATGCGTAAATATTTCCCGATTATATCCCAGGCTGTTTTTTCCCCTCGCACTCCCCCAGGAGATCACGTTCACCTTTATGGCTTCAATTGTTTTCCTTAAGTAGGTGACTACCAACTATAACCCTTTTACACCCATATAGCCAGCTGCACGTTGAATGTCTCCACACAGATGTTCCACAGGTATGGAGGTTAACATATGCAAAACTGAACTCATCAACTCTCCTCCCTGCTAACTACACTTCTCATTTATTTCCATTTCAATGACCACTAGTGCTATGGTTTACTCAATTAGAAATGTAGGTGTCATCTTGCACTTTTATTCCCTTACTTAGATCCTTATTGAAGCGTGTTTATTCTACCTTCTGAATGTATAGAGAAGCCAGTCATTCCTATCATGCTCAGATAGCTCTGTGATTAGTTTTCTTGCCTCATTCTTGTCCAAATTCCCCTCAGTGACAGACCACTGGTTAGACATTAGAAGTAGAGCGATTCCATAGTTTGGGTAAAGATTTTCACTTCTCTTTATAGCTCTCAGCTGTATTTGGAAGGTGTAATCATTTTTCTTTATGATCTTTTGACATATAAACTCCATGATGAAACACACTGTGTGTCTTATTTACAATTTTAGTTCTATGCAGCTTAGTGCTGAACGGTCGACAGACAATGGGTTAGATAAATACATGAATGTATTCGACAACTGCACAGAAATTAACATGAGGCAACCCTTCCTAATTCTACTTCTTAAGGATAATTAAGCATTTCTCCTTCAAGAAGCTTTCAATGAGGGTAGCAGGTCAAAAATCAAAACCACTCCCTGCTATAAGATTTGTAGATGTGTATTTACCAAAGGGGACATGGAATGCCATCTGAGAAGAACGGATGTATGAATGTACTAGACACAGGGGTAGGGTGGGGTGCGGGGAGAATGGGCTCATCTTCTCTACCACTGCTGGTAATACTAGTGATGCTACATCTAATGAAATATGTGATTACATTTCATTCACTGAACGTTTTGGCATTCTACATTCTGGGTGCTGGGCTAGGTGGGTGTCCTTCGAGGGTTCCACAATGTGGAAGAGGCATATTTCAGTCCAACAATTTCATTTCCATTTATCACGGAGTTTACGATGCTACTTTAGACTAATTTAAAATTTGGCTTTCTGCCATCATTCATTAATTCACTCAAAAAGATTTAAATGAGCCCCATCGGTACCTTAGGAGTTCACAGTGAAACCAATAAGTAATTACCACATGTTGCGATTAGTGCTGTGACAGAATTATGGCAGGCGATAAACTTCTATGCTGTCTGCTCAAAGGTTTCCCCGAGAAGACGTTCTGGGGAAATTTTCAAGGACTAATAGGAATTAGCAAAATGAAGGAAAAGAAAGGGTGCTCTAGGTAAGCAGAGGTAATAGCAGGAACAAAGGCACAGAAGAGAAAGCAGAGAAAGCAAGACCTATCCGGAAAGCACAATGTGACACCTGGAGAATGGGGGCTACAGAAGGGATCTCAGGAGGAAGGAAAAGACGCAGCTAGAGAAGCAGGCAGGGATCCAATCAGGCTGATGTTTGAATGGAATAGCAGCTCTCAGACCTTACCCACGGTATTTAATCATGGAAATTCAAGGCGTTTGGTGCCATTTGGCAGCAGAGAGCTAATTATCGACCTTCACCGTGACATATTAGAGTCAGAGCTGGTCACAAGTTCCGGGGAGAAGCATAGAAGTCATCAAAAGCGGTCAGCTGAATCTGGTAAAAATGAAAGCGATTGTTGTAACGTTTTTGGATTCAGCTCAGTGTTTGAATCTTGTACATCTGTGCTTCCAACCGATTCATTTTAGAATTGGTTCTGAGAACAAACTGACCAGCTTATAGAATTTCCTTGGCTCAAGGACTTGTTGCTAATGTGGAAACGAGTCAATTTTGAAGAGTGACCTATTGCATTTAGTTTGTTGAGAACTTGCTCTAACTGGAAAGGATGCAGGGAAAAAAGCAACTGTATGTTTCCAATCCATAAATAAGTATCTGGAAGCAAAGCATTCATCATTTTCCTTGAATATCAATACTTTTGCATTTGTACTATTGTTCTTCCAAGTAAACTGAAAACCTGATATTGATAAGTTCATCAATCCCACGTTATCATTTGTTGGAGTGTTCTCCATTCATATTCTAGAATAGGGAAGGAAATAAATTTAAATTCTAAAGCCCTGGCTTTAGAATGTAAGATCAAAGAATTCTGTCTAACACACATTCCTAAGGAAATTCCTTTATCATTTTTTTGCTTTCAATACAAATTATGTGCAATATTGTTAACAGCATTAATTGATACATTAGAGTCTCAATTCAGTACTGTGCTATCCAAATGCGGGGCTTATTTGATCTGGTTTATTTTCATATGTTTACCACTTCCAGCACTGTGCTTGTAGGACCATTTGGAGGTAATTTTTAAAAGAGGAATTCACCTTCACTCTTAGCAACTCTCTCTTCTGTCAGAGCGTTCCTTGAGCATCCTTCCTTCTGAGATCTTATCTTCTTTGTACCATGAAGGGGAACAGAATACACCACTCCAGAATATAAGGTATAAGGATTCTTTTAGACTGATTATTTTTAGGAGACGACAGACATAAGAAAAACTCTGAACACTGAGTCGAAGTTACATTTTTATGAGACACTTACATTCATAAAGGAAATATTCATTTGGAAGGGTATCTACCTCTCTGTACCAGGAAGTGAAAAATGACTAAATCTCTAAGAAACTCTTATCAATGGGGAAGGCAAAGACCGAAATCTGCACGCCAACCTTACTCTTGTTTACCGTGCTTTGCCTGATAGCCTCCCATAACTGGCTGTCCCACGCCCCGTCTTCTTTGGTCTTTAGCTGGAGATGGTATTTAAGGTTGGTGGTTTGGGCCATTTCAGGCAGTTACTGTTTTCCTGGTATCTCCCATGCACACAGGAGGTACAAATGTTATTACATTTCTGTTTGTCTCTTGCTAATCTGTTTTTTATTAAAAGGGGTCCAGCCAACAACCTAGAAGGGTAAAGGGAAAATTATTTTTCCTCCCCTACAACCTGATGCCTCTTGGATAGAGAGAACCATCGGCACTGCCCATTAAACTCTGCCACACCCGGAATGTCCCGTGGTGTTAATCCCCCACCACGGAAGCTTTATTATCCCTGGAGGTCACAGATGTCAGCAGCTCAGTATTAATTTGTGAATAAAAATAGTGTTGTTTTCTATTTCAGGGGGTACACATTGAGGCAGCTTTGGGAGAGTCCTCCTTAGTCATCTCTTTAACTCAAGAAGTATATATTCGGTGCCTCCGAAGTACG
This sequence comes from Panthera leo, assembly GCF_018350215.1. Classification (NCBI taxonomy): domain Eukaryota; kingdom Metazoa; phylum Chordata; class Mammalia; order Carnivora; family Felidae; genus Panthera; species Panthera leo. The sequence goes on from NC_056685.1 coordinate 7,792,270, forward strand.
GGGAAGAAAATGCAAGAACGGTTTTGTTGAGATATTTATCTCCTTCTCTTACAGTCTCAACATGGGAAGTTAAAGGTCTACTGGGTAGGAATTGAGGTGGCATTTACAGACTGGAAGTACTTCCGGCATCTTCAGATCATTGTGTTGTTGCTGCCCGTTGCCTGTCCTGTCCATGTGAACACTGGTGAGAGACAACCTAAGGCAGTGCTCCTTCGTCTCCCTTCTCAAATTCATCAAAGACCCCAGGTCTTGTTTGCTCAAATAGCTGGTTCACCACATGCCTCTGAGGAATGACCAAGGGAAATAGTTCCCTTCTAAGTTTGTGGAGGGTCACAGCTAGCTGTCACTTCTTGTTCATGTCTAGACTATTGAACAGCTAGCTCTTTATTCAGTATTTCAGGATCCAGGCTCCTTCTCCTCGTGGTTTTCAAAGTGGCCATATTCATGTGCATCAGTTGGCCGAAGGAAAAACAACATGGAGACTCAGGAAAGCTTCTGTGGGGCTAGAGGGCCCCAACTACTTCATGAGTTAAAAATAGGTCAGCACACATTTGTGTAGCCACATTTAGCTGTAAGAGAGGCTGGGCAATATACTGCAGCTAGTGCCTAGGAAAAGCGACAAACAGGATGGATGAACAGTTAGCCCATCTCTGCCCAACTCCACTGATTTGCTATCAGCAGCTGGGTGGCAATGGGCGGAAAAGCAGGTCCCCAGTAATCTGGTGAGAAGGCACCAGTTGGCAACATTTCAGGCTGTGCTTGGCATCACCTCCATTCAGGCAGTGCAAGTGTACCTCATACAGGACGAATTTTCTCTGCCCTTCACGGCCCTTCTAGCTGGACTAAGAATCAAATTGACATGACACAGATAAACAGGAGAAAATAAAATTTTTATTGTTATTTAATTATTTTCTGAGAGAGAGAGTGCATACAAGTAGGGGAGAAGGGTAGAAGGAGAGGGAGAGAGAGAGAGAGAGAGAGAGAGAGAGAATGAATCTCATACAGGCTTCAAGTTCAGTGCAGAGTCCAACACAGGGCTTGATCCCACAACCCTGGGATCCTGACTTGAGCCAAAATCAACAGTCAGATGCTCAACTGACTGAACCACCCAGGCACCCCATGAAAATCAAATTTAATAGCATTTGTAAGGGGAATCCACAAGGAGATGGAAATTCCAAAGACAGTCCACAGACATGATGCTCACAGGAGCTAAGGAGAGGGGAATGGGTCTGAAAATACAAAAGACAGAAAGAAAGACCATTAGCAAGAAGGTGAAAGGAGATGTTTGGAAAACAAAGGACACCCTATTATGTAAATAAGTTTCTGACCTAAAGAGGAATCTCTGTTAATAGCTCTCTTCCTGGTAAAATCAGGCAGGTGAGGGGGAGGTAAAGAGATTTTTTCTGAATCTGCTGGGTTTTGATTGCTTTTAGCTCAAAATCATGTTCATACAAAGTAACCCCCCTTGGAGGCAGCCTGCCCTTGGCCCTTACACCTCCATACTGTTTTCCACAGTGGTTGTTCCTACCTACATTCCCATCAAAAGTGCAGGAGAGTTCACTTTTCTCCACATCTTCACCAACAAACACTTCTCTGTTGTCTTTTTTTAAAAAAGCCATCACACTAACAGGTGTGAGGTGGTATCTCATTGTGGTTTTGATTTGCATCTTCCTGATGATGAGTGAGGCTGAGTATCTTGTCATATGTGTGTTGGCCATTTGCATGTCTTCTCTGGAAAAATGTCTGTTCAGGTCCTTTGCCCATTTTTATTAATGTTGTTTTATGTTGTTGTCGCTGCTATCACTTAAATTTAATTATCGTCCAGGTAACTTCAGATGAGGAAAATGACGGAAGGGGAGTAGTAAATACTCACCACACATGAGGCATTTTTCTAGCTGCTTCCTGTGCTTTATTCTGTTTAGCTCCCACAACAATCTTACACTTAAGTACCATCCTCAGTTTTTAGATGTTAAACTGATCTGTAGAAGCTTTAAATAAGTAGTTTAAGGTTATGTAGATAGTAAACAGAAAGGGCAAGATTTTAATCCAGATTGTTCTGATTTCTGTGTTTGTGGTTTATCAAACCATCTTATTACTGCTTCTATCATCCCACCTCATTCATTGAGGCTTCACAAAGGATGTCATTTGACATCTGTCTCTCACAAAGTAGACACTTGAGGCATATTTATCGAGAAATGTCTAAGGTGGGTGACTTCTTTTGGTATACATTTGCGCTGAGTAATTCTGGGACAGATTTTATCCACAAATAACCTTCTTTTTTATTTCTCTTTTTGTCTTCTTTTTTCCTCTCATCAGTCTTCATCATTTGCAGAAATTTTCATTTTTTCAAATAATTATCTGTGTTGAATTACTCTTGGCCATGTGACCACTTCCTTAGGTATTTAACAAGTTTTTTTTTTTTTTTTTTTTTTTTTTTTAATCTACTGTACGTAGGCATTCTGGTACAAATAAGACAGGGCTAGAGTATATAAAGATGATTGTGACCTGATTATTTATTCATGAAAAAAATCTGTTTTCTTGGGAAAAAGATGCTCTAGTACTTAAAAGATAAAGGATTATATGCCCTTAAAATAGAACTAGAGTTCACACAAAGTGCTGATTTTGCATCTTCTGTACACAGCAAAAGAGCCACCTGCTTAGAAATGCATATTAACAGTCTGAAGATTTTTGGCGTTTGCATGAAACTCTGATTTATTTCATGCCCAAGGCATGTTGAGTGCTTTTCTGGTTGTTTTGTTGTTGTTGTTGTTGTTATTATTGTTGTTGTTGTTTGGTTGGTTGGTTGGTTGGTTGGTTTTTTCACCGCCCGCTTTTTTGGGGATTTACTATGGGTTCACATTCAACAACTATAACTGCATAGCTGGAATCTGAACAAGACTCTTTCGCTATTTTAGGGAACATGTCTGCTCATGGCTACCCACCCACTCACAAGAGTTCCCTACCTGTGAACCGCAGCCATGGTTTCCTATGACTGGAACCTGGTGCCACCAATCCCCCATCTCTATATAAACACATTGTTCTCTGCCTATTTTGCATCTAAAGAGGCCACATGGCTGAGGTGATTAAGCAGAAGTTTACGGTGCCAGTTTCAACTTTTCCATTGACTGACTAGCTGTATGAAATTGACCTCTTCGGACCCTCATTTCCTGAGCAATTAATACAAATTGGAAATTCCATTCTTCGCTCTGGATTGTTCTACCTAGGAATCTTCACTAGTTTCTCTCTGAGTTTCATAAAAGTTTAAGTACGTGGATGTTTCGAAAATCACCAAAGCCTAAAAAATCTTAAGTATATTTACCATTTTCAATAGGGCAGAATGCTGTGAAGAAATGCTTGCTGGGTAGGGAATTAGGAAACCACATCAAGAGTTGCTCCAGTGGAAGTCTTTGGGTGCATCGCTCAACCTCCCTGGCTCAGTTTTCATCTGTTTAAGTAAAGAGAATAAACTGGAGGCTCTCCAAATCTTCAGAATTCAGATGCTTTGAGATACAACATCAATTTAAGTTGTTGAAATTGTTATGACAGGATATCAACTCCCGCCTGAACTGGTCACTTCTTTTTGTGTAAAAGAAATACCAGTAAACTATCATAATTTTTTAAAATTAGAGACGATAAGGTGAGAATTTGGCTATCATATGGAATAAAAAGTAAACATATTTGCTGTTCTTTTCTCAATTCTCATGATTTGCCTGAACTGAATCTAAATAGATAAGGTACACTGATATTAGTAAATATAAGCAAATCTGAACTTTGTAAGTCTAAATGGAAAAAAAACAGATGATTATGAAAATATTTGTCCTCAATAAAAAGAATATCCTTTAATTCAGTTACACGTAAAGGGGTTTCTTGTTTTGTCAGAGAGTTTTGGGAGAAACCAACTTTTAAATTAAGGATGGAAACATAATTTTCTTTCAAAACTATGCTAAGCCCTCTTCAGGGCCTTGTAGATGTTCTATCATTGATTTCAACCTAAGCAAGTCTAAATTTCTTTCAAAAGAAAGCATTTTTTACAAACTCAAAGGTGGCCAAAGGGTGTGCTCGTAACTACTTTTGCATGAACAATCTATGCAGTTTACATAAGAGCTGTCTTCAACGGTTTAGTGATATGATGTGAATGACCAGCTCCACCTGGAGGGAAGGAGTGACGCTGTTTTAGAGGGTGGTTAAGGGAAACCTGGGACATTTCTGTGTATAATACACCTGATGAGAAATGTATAATATTTACCAAGAAAAGTTCTAGATCCGCATAGCTATGTTTAAAAGAGAAACACTGGAAATCAGTAACATAAGGGGGCGGGTTGGGTCAGGGTGATTTCCATGCGCTACAACCCAAACTGGTGAAGAGATAGCACAATCCATCATCCTTATGAGGTTAGAAGAGTGTCCCCCCCTACCCTAGCTACACATTTGCTACCTATACGGAGTTCTCCAACACCTGGATACAGAGGCTATAAAATAGTAAAGTGCTTTCTCCAGTAGCAACAGCAACTCTCAGCTCCAGAAAAGTTAGTAAGGTCTTTTTATGTGCTCCCTGTTGCATTTTGCATTCTTCTCTTTGCATTCCCTTTTCTCACCCCTCCCCGGCCCCTATCCATTAAGGTTTTACTGTTCCACCTGTTTCCAGGGTCCAGTGGCCTCATACTCTCTCCTTGTCCAAATCTGTTTTAAAGAAAGTCTCTGAAAATCATTTTTCCCCCTGGGATACAGCAGCAACTTACAATACTGCCATGCCCAGGAGATTTGCATTTTAACAGGAATCAAATGCTTGGGGCTAAGAAATGAAACTCTTACTGTGTAATTTCAGGCATCAGTAAGCAGATGGAACATTTATTTGGGTGGCCTGAGGGATTTTCCTGAGCTTCTGGAATAACGCGCGTCTCCTCTAATTTAACCCACGTAGAAAGTTATTCCAGACATTGCTAATCTCATCAGCATCTGAATCATGGTTTTGATTGTAACATGTCACTAAATTCTGCAAACTCACTTTCCATCATCATCTATGAAGACCTGGGGAGTATCAGTCAAGTTCCCATATTCCTTATTCTTACATTTCTCCTCCCCAGAGCTATTCAGATGTTTCAGTGCTGACTGACTGATCTCATCTACCTCCTCTACCATCGGAAGAATCAAGTTTGGGCAGAGACAAACATAAACCTGAGAGGGAGATGAGGAGGAACAGCACTGTAGAGAATGGAGAACATTATCTCGACCCCTCAGGCTGATTCACAGGTACCATTTGGTGAGTTTAGGCTACCTCACTACACTAGTGGATTCTTTGAATCGGATAATGGTTTCAATATGCCCTCTTCCTGTTCCTTGTATAGATAATAACTGTAAGAGTCATAGCCCCTAGAGCAGAGTTAAACTGATAACACTGAGGTTGCTTTTAGGAGATCTTCTATGGCAGACCAAGATACAGAGCACCTCAGGCCACACCGCTGAAATACAAAAAAAAGAAAAGAAAAGAAAGCAAACAAGCAAGCCAGCCAGCATGGTAACATCAAGGCAGCCAACTCAGAAGCAAATCTGATGGCACGACTCTGCTGTTGCTAATCTGATCACTGGGGCTACCTTCATGATTTGGTAACCGTCATCAGTTCTACTGGGTATGGATCAGAATCAACGCCACCATAATTGCTGAAATAACATACCCTTAATCCACTTAATTTTACACACACTCTTTGCGTGACCATAGTTTATTCACTGTTACCACTGCCCAAGTTAAACATCTTAATTGTGGGTTTTATTTTACATCACCCCTCATGTCTTCTGAGTCCCCCACTGTGATAGGTTCTACACAACAGTTGCCGGTTTAATTGAAGAGCTACATGCCTTGTGTTATCTTGTTCCCCCAAATCTCGTATTACTCCTGAAAGGTAGAGACAAAATTCTTCAGTCTATCCCTGAGCACAATGCAGTCTACCTCCATCTTCCCAGCCTCCTTTCTCATGAATCTTGTGTATTCATCCTCCACTCTGCCCTAGGTTTTTGCCCATCCTTCTCCAAATTACCCTAGAATTTTCTCACTTCACTCTCTTTGTTCACTCAATCACTATTCCAGAGATTTCTTCCTACCCATGTCTTTTAATGATTCAATATGTAACTCAAGCCACGGCTCTCCTGAGAAAACTTCTCAGACCAACTCTCAAATATTTCTTCTTTGGAAACTCATATCTATTGTTTTCTTGATCACTCAAATGGTAATTAATCGAGTGCTATCTTGTGATAGCATATTTATTTTTGCCTAACACCATTTGCCTTTCCTTAAAAATACGTCTTATAATTTATGCATCTTATCCCCGTAGGTCACGGAGCAGGGATTCACATACAGGATCTCCTATATGTTCAATAAATATTTTTTGATAAAGAGACGATTCATTAAATACCACCAGATTAAATCCATTTATTGTTGAAGAGTAGAGATACATTATTGATTAGAATGTGCTGAGTGTCTTATGCTATGTTCTTTTCCCATTTAATGCAAGGGATCTCTACTGACCACACAGCTGTGTTTTCAAAATTTTTTAGTTATAGAGAAAATTGGTAGGAAACTTTGAACCTGCATACAAGCATGACTTGAACTTTTTACTTAGTCCCGTTAGCATATACACATTTGATTGGTGTTATGAAATAATTGAGTACCAATGTTGTTAAGTTGAATTTTTTAGGTTTTTAAAATTTTTTTTAATTTATTTTTGAGAGAGAGAGAGAGAGAGAGAGAGAGAGAACGAACCAGCAGGAGAGGAACAGAGAAAGAGGGACACACAGAGTCCGAAGCAGGCTCCAGGTTCTGAGCTGTCCGCACAGAGCCCAATGCTGGGTTTGAACCCACAGACCATGAGATCATGACCTGAGCCAAAGTCGGATGTTCAGCTCACTGAGCCACCCAGGTGCCCCTCTAGTTTTTTTGTTTTTAAATCTATAAAATGGAAGGTAATTAGAGTATCTTCCTTAGAAGTTTATGCAATTTAACACAGATCAGTGGCCCTCAAACAGGATGAGAGTTTTACCCCTGATGAGATATTTGGCAATGTCTGGAGACATTTTTATCGGTCACAACTGGAAGAAGAGAGATGGCTACTTGGCATCTAGTGGGTAGAAGACATGCACGGCCCTACACATCTCACAAACCACAGGGCAGTCCCACCCCAAATAGACAATTATCCCCCTGAAAACGTCAACAGTGCTGAGGATGAGAAAGTCCTATATAGATAATGGATTTGGAGTGCTTTTACAATGCTTATCACACATTTAGGTGCTCGATAAATGTTAAAATAGTCTTATCACTTCATATTATTTCAGGATGGTGTATTGATCTCTCCAATAAAACTATAAGATACTGAAGATAAGAAATTGCATTTTTAATTATTATTATATTCAAGTCTCTGTCTATCCCCAGTACAGACATTCTGTACATTACCAACCACGTGAAATTTGCTATTGAATGGCAAATAAATGTATTTGATCAAGGAAAAAATACATAAGGGTGACTAGCATTTACTTAAACCCTAAAAACATTTTTGTTAATTTTATTAAAATTTTTTAAATGTTTATTTATTTTTGAGAGAGAGAGAGAGAGAGAGAGAGAGAGCGTGAGTGGGAGAGGGGCAGAGAGAGAAGGAGACACAGAATCCGAAGCAGAATCCAGGCTCTGAGCTGTCAGTACAGAGCCCTATGTGGGGCTGGAACTCATGAACCCGTGAGATCACGACCCAAGCCAAAGTCAGACACTTAACCGACTGAGCCACCCGGGCGCCCCAAACCCTAAAAACATTTTAATCAGCAGAAAAATTTAGAGGAGTATTAAAGGAACAATATTAAGTGGTTACACATACTATATGTCAGGTTTACTCAGGCATATTTTGAAATCCAGCCTCTGGTCTACTATCCAAGTTTCTGCCGGGTGCCTGCAGGTTCTACTTGATAATACAGCTACTTACAACGTCTCTACTGATTCACGCTCTTATTTCTCCCATTAAAAGAAAAATGCTCTTTGGTCCCTCCTTTGCCCTACCAGTCACTACCTTATTTCTTTGCTTCCTGTTGCAGAGAAAATGTCTAGAAATGCAGTTTACGCTGGTGGTCTGCAACTCTTATCTCTTGAAGTTGGCTTTCCCCTATACCTCTCCACGGAATTGTTCAAGTCAAGGTCACCAGTCACTGCCAGGTTTCTAAGCGAAGCATCATCTTCAGCTCCCACCTTTCCTGTCAATTCAGTAGCATGTTACCCAGTTGATCATTCCTTCTTCCTCAATGAACTTTTTATTTTATTAAAAAAAATTTTTTTACTGTTTATTTTTTATTTTTGAGGCAGAGACAGAGCATGAACAGGGGAGGGGCACAGAGAAAGGGAGACACAGAATCTGAAGCAGGCTCCAGGCTCTGAGCTGTCAGCACAGAGCCCGACGTGGGGCTCGAACCCACAAACTGTGAGATCATGACCTGAGCCAAAGTCGGACGCTTAACTGACTGAGCCACCCACGCACCTCCGTATCCCCTTTTTCTAACCTGGCACCCCATTCACTATTATTCCTCTCTATTTTCTTCCACAGAACTTACTGGTTTCCAACATACTACACAATTTTATTGTTTATTTCTTTTGCCAGCTAACTTTCCACTCACTCATTAGAATAGAAGGTAAAAGAAGGTAGGGTTGAATAAAGCATGTAGTGCTTGTGCATAAAGTATGCTTTGTACTTGTACTCTCTTGAGATTTAAAATTTCCTGCCATCCAGTTGTGGTTGCTCTCCTTGGTCTACCTCTCATTCCTGTGGTAAGAAACAGAGTTCACGGGGCCAAGCTGGAGAGATTTGACTTGATAAACAATTCATTGTTTTGTATATGATAGATAAGATGATTACTTAACCATTAACAAACAATGTATGAGGCGCATAACCCACTATTATGGTGGTAGGAATTTCACTGGATGTACACCCTAATAATCTACAAGTATTTACGATATATTTTTTTTTCCTTAAGGTAGTTGGTCTGATTGTTATGAGAGTGTCAAAAGTAGATTGAGAGCCAACTGAGATAACAGAGAGGTGGCATCATTGAGTCAGAAAGAATACACTGTCGGCGTGCCTGGGTGGCTCAGTTGGTTAAGCGTCCGACTTCAGTTCAGGTCATGATCTCACAGTTCGTGACTTTGTGCCCTGCGCTGGGCTCTGTGCTTACAGCTCAGAGCCTGGAATGCGCTTCTGATTCTCTCTCTCTCTCTGCCCCTCCCCTGCTTGTGCTCTGTCTCTCTCTCTCTCCCTGCCCCCAAAAAGAATAAATCATCAATATTATTCACTCAACTAATATTACCGATAGTACGTATTCAACAAATACTATTCAAAAATAAGCATTCCACAAATATTAACTTACATATACAGTATGAATGGAATTTTGAATTAATTTGTTGAGTAACTAGAAGCCAAGCTGCATCTCCCCACCCTTGATCTTGGCGAACTCCTACTCATTTTCAAATCTTCACACAGAATTTACCCCCGTGTAAAATCTTCCCAGATCTCTCTCTCCCCTTCCTCGTTTTTGCCATAATTAAGAACTTTCTCCCCTAATTCAACAGACCCTTGGGATGCCCCCGGGCTTTTCACTCATAATTTATTGTCCGGTAACTTGGGTAACTTGTTTCTTCTCCTGTGTCTTCCTGCTCTCTAATTCCTCCATCTCTGCCCCCAGCAAACCCATAACCCTTGTCCAGGCAGGGTCTCAGACTTCTTTATAATTCTAGCTTTAGCATCGTTCAAAAGTAAGTGCAATATTGATTACAAGACTGAATAAATAAATACATACATATGATGTACCGAATTCCTATTTCTAGGATACAGCACTGAATTCCAAAACAGATTAGCTTCAGCCAGTATGTTGAAGAGATATATTTATTCTTCCAGAACTCAGTAAAGGTTTGGCATCGAGATATTACTCAAATGTCTTTTGTGCACTAGACTTTCCTGATTTATCTCTAAAATAAAGCCTGTCACAGACCCTAATTTTTCTGGAAAATTCCCCTCATTGCTTTCCTCATTCACTTCACTGGCAGTGAAGAGCCAGTTGAAAGAGCTAGGTCTGTCTAGAATACCTCAGTGATTCCCGCGTGATGACAGCTAGAGGCAAAGGGGGATGGTTTAAGTTAAGTGGACTTCTGGCATCTTCTTTTTGATCAAACTTGATTAAAACAGACTTGTTGAAATCTAAGTTAGAATGAAAATTGCCATCGGGCACCTGGGAGGCTCAGTCAGTTAAGTTGTCTGACTTCGGCTCAGGTCACCATCTCACGTTCGTGGGTTCGAGCCCCGCGACGGGCTCTGTGCTGACAGCTCGGAGCCTGGAGCCTCCTTCGGATTCTGCGTCTCCCCCTCTCTCTGCCCCTCCCCTGCTCTTGTTCTATCTCTCTCTCTCTCAAAAATAAATAAACAGTAAAAAGTTTTTTTTTTTAAAAAGAATGAAAACTTTTTAAAAAAAGAATGAAAATGGGAACAAAAGCAGCGAAGCCCCGTGACGCACTCAGTGAGTAGTCATCGTGGCATACGATGTGTGATTATGACGCATGCAGTTGGGAATGTGTGTTTAGGAAGGTGCACGCTCACAGATTTCAGAATCAGACCGCTAGGATTCCAGTTTCTAATCTCCCACGTACTAGCTGTACCTTGGGCGCATCATTTCATCTCTCTGCCTCAGGTTTCTCTTTTGTAAGAGGAGAGTAATACGGTACCTACCCCATACCGTTAGGTGACGATTCAATGTGATAGTAAGACATAAAGTGCTGCTTCACAATCATCATTACCAAATTGAGGCAAATGTTTTCTTGTTATTGTCACAGTCTAGCCCAAAGTACCAACAGCTTTGCAGAGTCAAACAACTCAACTTATTTTCTCAACACTGACACATATCGGTATCCCATCTTACCTGAATGGTTACCATTTCTTTATTTTTTTTCCTGAATAATATCTCTGTGTAGAGAAAATTTAGTTGTTTATGTGTCTTCCCTCTCTTACCTATGGAAATAGAGAACCTGATGGTGCAATTATTAGAAATTTGTTCTTGACCTTCCATTTAATTCCCTTGGGTCATTCATGTTCTCTTCAGCTTTTCCTAAGTGTTTTGATGTCTGCGTAATGTTTTGGAAATAGAAAACCAAATGATGGACCTCACGAATTAGGGGAGAGCCTGAGAGATGAAGATAAGAAAAGGAAGGAAGGGATGCTTTCTCCAAACTACACTATCTACTTCTTTGATAAACTTACTGTCTTTGTAGCACATTTTTCTCCTCCTTTTCCCACCGTCGGGCTAACATAATGGACTTGTGGCCAAGTTGTCACACCTGTCTTTTACTTTTGCTCTACTCTTTAGATTTTGTCCCCTGAAACACTCCTTCCCCCCTTTGGAATTCACAGCTGGATCAAATTCTTTCTGGAATTCAGGATTAAAGGCCATTGCTTTTATAAAACCTGTCTGATGATCAACTCTGCAGGTTTTTCTCAGTCTGTTAAAAAAACAGGGAGAAAGACAAGCAAAATGTAAAAGATGCAAGGAGGGATAGAGGAAAGGAAGGAGGGAGAGGGAGAGGGAGAGGGAGAGGGAGAGGGAGAGGGAGAGAGAGAGAGAACTATCTGTGATGAGAATCTGAAACAGGAATCAAGTAAGATTGATTGCCTGACTCAGTGGTGAGTCAAGGTGAGTAAAATTCTACTGGTAGCTCAGTGTTTCTTCACAGAAGGCAGTTAACTCTTTCAGGTTAGCAGGAAGATGGTTATATTACCACTTTCTGGGAACAATTCAAAAATTAAGGATTCAAGAATGAAGAATCTTTTATGATCCAGAACCCAGAGTTCCATCAGTCCGCAAGTATTTGTGCAATGTAGACTAAACTCGGCATGAATTCTAATGCTATGCTAAGCATTTAGGAGGTAAAAAGATGCATAAGACAACCACTCCAGTTAAGGCAAACTGGCCACGTAACATTGCCATCGAAGTATTTAAAGAATAAGATGCTCTAATAAAGGATGCTGTATGATGCGGCATATACAGTAAGTCCTTTAGAAGGTCAGAACGAGAAGAGTGAGGTTAACGTGTGCCAGCATCGCTCTGAAATTTTCAAATGCCGTTTGTATCCATCCATGAAGCAACTGTTTTTCAGCCTCTACTTTGTGCAAGGCACTGAGTCACGTGCTTCATTCACACCACGGCTCATTCCCTTGAACCACTGTCTCTGGTGGTTTGTTTAAAACAATGAAAAAGACTGACCAAGGTTCCAGCTCCAGATCTGCTATGTACTGTGGGTTCCAGTTCCAGGAACTGTGGGTTCCTGGATTCATTACTTAGGCTTTCAGCGATAACAGTCTTCACATTTGTAAACCTGCTTCATAAACGTCCTGGGAGTGTTAATGAGCTAAAGGTGTATGAAGTGCTCAGCACAGTGCGTAGAAACTGGCTTTTAGTAAACGCTAATGATGACAATGACGGGGTGATCGTCAGCATCACCTTCATCGTCATCAAAGGCAGCATCGTGTGGTGATTCGAGAATGAAATCTGGACTTGGGCTGCCTGGTTCGAATTCCGATTCTGCTATTTTCTAGCCTATGTGACCTTGGAGAAGTTATTAGTCTCCCTTTACCTCACTCTATTCATCTGTAAAATGAAAGTGGCATGCCTCCTAGAATTTTTTTGAAGATGACAAATTTGAACGCGATAAAGATTTAGAATAGTACCTTGTTCATATTAATCGCTTTAAGAATATTTGTTGTATAAAAAAAATACACAGCAAATGGTTTCACTGAATTCTGCCCGTGAGAGTGGTAGACCTTAAATGTCTTGTGGTATGCCCTGCCTCTAGGAAAGTCTATGTCATTTACGGGACACTCGATGAGTATTTGCTGAATGATGACGCTAATTATTATGCATATCATTGCTGACACTAATTATAAACCTTTTGACAGAGGGATATGCCAATGGTGCAAGTATGGCCGGAACGCTCTTCTACCTACATCGTCTACATTTACAGTCATTGCTTGGAATGTCTTGTATGAGAGATCAGTTTAGAAATCACATGGTTTCTCATATTATACACTGAATGCAACTTGCTACTTTACTGGCATTTGGTAAAAACCATGACACATATACACACACACCTGTATGTGTTTAGACAATTTGAAAATAATTACAGAATACTGGGGCGCCTGGGTGGCTCAGTCAGTTGAGCAGCTGACTTTGGCTCAGGTCATGATCTCGCGGTCCGTGAGTTCAAGCCCCGCGTTGGGCTCTGTGCTGACCGGTCAGAGCCTGGAGCCTGTTTCAGATTCTGTGTCTTCCTCTCTCTCTCTGACCCTCCCCCGTTCATGCTCTGTCTCTCTCTGTCTCAAAAATAAATAAACGTTAAAAAAAATTAAAAAAAAAAAGAAAATAATTACAGAATACTAAACAGTATTTTAGTTATAAAATGATGATATCAAGTTCACATACTTGATATATCAAATTCACTTGAACATATCAAGTTCACTCATTATCTAAACTTTTATCTTCTTGTCTTATAACAAATGATCATTGATCTCACGAGGCAGTTTCAAAGTTAGATCTTAAATAAAGGCCATTTATGACCGGTGAGTGTATGAACTTGACAGAAAATCATGTCTACAATCTTTTATTTGTGGTAAGAAATTATTTTTTCAATTCTTTTTTGAACGATCCAGAAATCACCACTTCTCTAAATTACTTCAGGTTATATATAAATTTATACGGTCCTTCCCTCTGCTTGAGTACAACATAGCCTCAAGATTGAGGACATGATAGGAGCCATGGCCAAACAGCACTTACAAACTTTAACAATCAAACTAATCCTTCTTAGTGAGGGGAGAAAATATAAAACACGAACTGTTACTTGACACAGAGAACCTGGGCCAAGAGATGAACGGCCATAAAGTAAAGACATCCGTGTGTTCTATTGATTCGGCTACTTGCTTACTTTTGGCATTTGAGAAATAAGGGCACTGCCTTCAAGAAAAAGAGCTCTGCTCTCTGCCCTACGTTATAGTTCACTTTAAATGGAGACCTCCATATTAAGAATCTCCTTTGGAAAACAGGTAAGTAAACATTTTCAAACCCTGAGTGGCTCTTTTGTTTGTTCAATGATATGTCTCCTGTGCCCGGAAGTTTCTGACATACAATAGGGAGTGGGGAATTACTGGACAGTGTTTCAAGTCTTTCTCATACAGATTTCCTCAACTTGAGACATTCACCAAATAAATACCTAGACTGACTGATTATTTACACTTAGTGCCCATTGGCCTCCGCATCCCCTCCCCATCTCTTCTTTATTTTTATGAACCATTTAAGAGAAAGAGGAAGGTGACATCATGCCCTTTTATCCCCAACTACTTTAGCACGTATTTCCTAAAAACTAGAATGCTCTCTAATATAACCACTGTATGATTATTCAAATCAAGAAATTTCACATTAATACAATTTATTATCTAACCCACAGTCTGCATTCAAATTCTTCAATCGTCCCAGTGAAACCCGATATAGGATTCGTTCCAGGATCAAATATTGCACTTAGGTTCATGAGACTTCACAATCTCATGAATCAGCCCTATGTCTTTCACAGCTCTGATATTTCTGAAGAATGAAAATCAGTTATTTTGTAGAATTTTCCTCGACTTGGGTTTATGTGATGTTTCCTCATCACTGGGTTTATCTAAGTTTCAAAGTACGCTTTTGTGTTTTGGTTTGTTTCGGCAGGAACGCCACCGATGTGCTATGATGTCCCTCTCAGCGCACCGTACCAAGAACTTGATGTTGCTTTATACCATTACTGATGCTTTTATTTTTCATCATTTAATTAAGATGGTATCCACAAGGTTCCTCAACTTTATCATCACTAGTTCCCCCTTTGTAGCTAATAAGTAATTGTGAGAAGATACCTTGAGGTTATGTAAACATCTTCTCTCTCACCAAATTTTAACCTACTGGTTTTGGCATCCATTGATGAGTTTCTAGCGCCATCGTGTTTTAAATCAGAGCACTGGTTGATTACAAGTGGATTTTAAAAAGATATTTTCAAGTGGAGAGCTAGAGCTACGCATAATGTTTTAATAGGAAATGACATTAAAGACAAATGGATGCACAGATTACAGCCACAAAGGTTAGGAAGTGGGGCACCATTTTGCCTCTGGGACACTTGTTCTTTTTCAGACTTGGGGTCCTTCCTCCTGATCCATAGCACCAAACTATCAACCAGCAAGTCCCGATCCCTTGTGCCAGTGTGAGTAAATTATTAAATGACTTGGGTTTTTATTTCTCTCTCTTTTTTAAACCAGTGTAATTTTAGTGGACCTTCCTGTACTTCAAAAGGATGTTGTGAGTAAAAAAGAAAAGATCATTATTATGATAGATATTCGAGCTCTTTGCTGAAAGGTAATATAAAACCCAGATCAAATTATGAATCCTTATTAAGTCTATAAATATTCTTCCTGTTTCTAAGGGCGCTGTATCCCCCAAACCCCATTCCATATTAGACACTACCACCAACTCCCATGACCTGATTTCGGAACATGTAACAGTTCTTGCCAAAAGGGTTGGACACAAATGAGGCATCCTCCAACCTCAAGTGTTCCTTATTCACACTTTCTCTAAAAACATTTCTGATTGATGCTCAAGGCATCTCTTTCACAATCTAAATTTCAATTTGCCTCACCCGTAGGTGGGACTCCCTCCTGCTGATTTTGCAAAAGTCCAACTTTTCCTATTTGCAACTAGATTGGAAAGGGTATTGAGACCGCCACAGTAAAACTGGCTAAGTGACTTCCCACTGCGGCTAACTCTGCTCAGCCTGTAACTACTGTCGAGGAAAAGCTCACTATCAACTCAGGCAGCAGAAGCACGGTCTGTGGTCTGCACGCGGGGATTTTCTCAGCTGATTTCTCTCCAGAGAAGATACACGGAGCATAGGTGCGGAATACTATAGATAGAGCTGTTCTGGAGTGCCATTTGGATTCAATGGGAGAAGTAACCACACTGCAACATCTTTTGGAAAACTGTTCCTTAGCCCTGCAGAGCTAACTTGTGAAATCAGCTTGTTTCCGATCATCCTTCGTAGAGCATGCAAAGGGAATGAGAGATTGTAGTTTTCTCACCTAAATTTAGACTCATAACCCTTAGTCAAACTTGATTAATCCTCTTAACACCTCCACGAGGGGGATGCCTGGCACTCAATTGCGGGACAGTTCCTGCAATTGGTTTTTGTCTCAGCAGGAAGCATATAAGAAGCTTCATGGCTAGGCCAGAAATTTTGATATGCTCTAGCAGCCCATCTGGCACGTAACTGAAACATCCAGTTTTATTACTCTTTGCCTGTGTTTACCTGGACTCCCTGATGCCCTCCTGGCTCTTCACCTAATGAGCTCTGCCGTAACTATTTCAATGAACTTTTTCAGTCTCACCTTTCCCTTAATAATCTGTGCTCTGGTTTCTCATATCTATTGTGACCCATAGTCCCAATGCAGCAGAAGTAGGAAGCTGTGTGTGAAAAGAAACGGAAGCATTTACAAATACTCTGATCGGTCTTGGCTGATTGCTTTCAGCTCCTTCCACCAAAGAGTCCTTTGGGCATCTCCGGGATACGTAGCCACTTCTGAAAAGTAGGCATGCCTCTCTTGGTTGGGCATTTTGTCAGCATTATGCACATAATGAACAAATTCTACATATTTTCTATTTTGGCACAGCTAATACTATTGGTCTGCAGAAGAGCCAATGACTTAAATGATCAAGTCCCTTCAGTTTCTAAGTAAATTGTGGGGAAAACCCAAACTGACGTGATGATACCATATCTGAGCCTGAGGAGTGATTTTTCTCCAGTAGGAAAAAAAGGGTTGGATGATTCAAACACAAATGAGACAGACCATCCCGATGTACACTTTATTCTCATCCCAACTCCCCAGTTTTATTTGTCCAATGACCTCAAATACTGAGGAAGAAGAAAAAAAATTCTTGAAAAAAACGTAGTTGGCTTTCGTGTTGTTACTTTGAGCATTTCCACTGCAACTTACTAGTGGCGCTGTGCTGAGTGATATGGGTGAGTGTATCACTCAACCTGGTCTGTGCTTAAATAAGTTGGAGAGCAGAGCGAAATGCCTTTTTTTTTTTTTTCAAAATGAATTTACATTTTTTAAAAAAATTGGGGGGTATTTAAGTTTTTCCGTTGCATTGTTGAATTTCACCATGCGCATGGAGATGACTTGAGTGCATGTAAGCTTTCAGTGCATACAGGCTATTTATGGATCATAAAATTAGGAGTGGCAAAATAACACTTTAAGTTATTGGCCCAAGGGCTTCAGCCAGAAAAGGACACCAATACCGACTAAGGATAAATGTCTCCTTAGTGCATTTAATACTTAATACTTAATACTTAATATACTTTCTTAAATTACAATCACTGCGTAAATTCGGATACTCTCGGCGAAGAAAGACAGATACCATATGTTTTCACTCATATCTGGATTCTGAGAAACTCAACAGAAGACCAGGCGGGAGGAGAAGGGGAGAGAAAAGTTACAGAGAGGGAATGAGGCAAACCACAAAAGACTCTTAAATACTGAGAATAAACTGAGGGTTGATGGGGGGTTAGAGGGAAGGGAAAGTGGGTGATGGGCATTGAGAAGGGCACCTGTTGGGATGAGCACTGGGTGTTGTATGGAAACCAATCTGACAATAAATTTCATATTAAAAATAATAAATAAATAAATAAATAAATAAATAAGTTCTCTGATACTCTCAATTAGTTGTTTTTAATTACAAGAAGACCCATTTGGAGCAGCTAGGTGGCTCAGGAGGTTGAGCATCTGACTCTTGATTTGGGTTCAGGTCATGATCTCACGGTCGTGGGATTGAGTCCCGCATTGGGCTCTGCACTGAAAGAGTGGAGCCTGCTTGGGATTCTCTCCCCCTCTCTCTGCTCTTTCCCCATCTGTGTGCTCACATGTACACTCTCTCTCTCTCAAAATAAATAAACATTAAAAGAAGAAGCCATATTTAATCCTTTTTTTTATTAGATGAAAAGTCTCAGAGTATTCCTCATCACTACTATAGCTTTTAAAAAGATTTCTAAAAGTAAAGGTCAATGGCATTTTTCATGTCAATAAATGCCCTTTTACCACCAAAACTGAAGTTCAAGAGTATGATATAAAGTTTTTCCCAATTTCAGGAAGATTCAAGACATTCTTATGAGTTGAGGACAAACTGCTCAATTTGAATGACATTTTATTCTAAATGGTTTTGCAATGTGAGCCACTTCAGGAAGAGATAAATTTTGGACCTTTACTAAAAATCTCCTTCCTGCTTTCCCATTCATCAGACAACACACACACATACACACGTACACGCACACACACCCTAACAAGAATCCAAGAAGAGACTGTTTTTCTAAAATGTGATCATTATTTTTACATTTGGAAAAATTTCCAAACCAAACAATGCTGTCGAAAGCTTGTTCAGAGAGGTCTGAAGAAATATAGTCTGGTTATTCCCACACAGGTTAATGAGTGAGGTGAGAGATCACCTAACGATTATTTCCAAGCCAAGAACAGAAGAGATAAAAAAGAAAAGCAAAAATCAAACAAAAACCTTAGGCCTTTTAAAGGCTAGATCTTTTGCATAGCAATGATTTAGCAGAATGCATGGTTGCTTATAAAAGAAAGGGTAGGATATTTACTTGGGTCTATGTATCTACGTACTCGCACACACATATACATGTGTTTGCTGTTTTTCCATTTACAAAATACCTTGAATAGGCTTTTCCAGGAATAATATGCTTTGCTTTTCTCTAGTCAATATTTAAGAAATATACATTTTGTATTTTGCTACAAGCCCTGTGTTGAGGTATGAAGGGAAAGGGGCGTAAACAAATAAGCCTGACTGTTGAATAAAGATGATTTGCCCGTTCTAGCTGAAAATGCAATCATTTCATACTAATTGGGGATCTCGTTGCACAATCTCTCCACATTTAATTTGCTTTGAAAAATATATACTGTGTTCACTTTCCAGAAGGCAATTGCTTCTCCCCAAAACATGTTCTACTTCTTTTAAAGCCTCTGGTAAAATTTTTATCTAAGCCATCAGATTTAGCAATTTGTAACCGATCTAATCTCTCCACCAAATCCTTGCTTGCTGAAATTGCATCCAGAAACTCCTTACTACAAACCTTTCCGTTCACGTAAAACTGGATGACAACCTATGTCTCTCCTTTCTCTGTCCCTCTCTTGCTGCTTTAATTTTACCCCAAAAGAAACAAACATTAGGTCCACTTAATCAGAATCATTTCCTGAATCAGGATCACGAATCATTTCATCAATTTCCAGTTATTACATTATGAAGGACATAATCATGAAGAGTTAACAGCAGAAAACAATAAAGAACTACAGTATCAGCCATCATCCGATCGGATTTAAGTAAGGACAGTGTTCTGTTTTACATATTCCCAGCATATTCTTACAGTTTTGAAAGGTTTATAGGGAGAGGCCATTGTCTGAAGGAGACTACTTTTATTCTTTTGTTTCTTTAATTCATTCACTCTTTTTCCAAATATGTATTGAGTGTTTTCTATGCATTGAAGAGTATTATAGGTGTGGAGGATGAAGCAATGAACAAAAATTGGCACCTACCGAATAATTATTTCATTTCAATGACATTGGGTCTACAATTAACTCTCAAGTAGAGTGAAGCAAACACGAGTTACATAAGTCTCTTCTGAATAGGCAGTTCTGGCGGGGAAAATACTCTTTCTTGTCTTCTGTCATAATTACTGGTTGTCTAGCACTGTATCTGAAAGAGATTAGATGCTCAACCAATACATGTTTAATGATGAAATCTCTGCCGGTGTCAAGATGAAATCCTTGATCTCTTAGATTTCTAAATTGCACTTGTTCTGGTTTCTTGAGTCCTGTGTTGAGCTTATGCCAAAGTCTTTGTTCAGTTATAAGCCCCAATTCTGCCCAGTACCTAAACGACTTCCTGACAATACATGTGTTTGGGAGGTTTGCCATTTCTTGGGGGACTTGAATTCTGTGAAATTTATGGCTATGTCTAGATTCTCCATCAGCCCCCACAAATATCTAACCTAATGTATAGAAACCATGGTAGTTGTGAGATCGGGGCCCCTATTATTAAGTAAGGTGGATCTCACTCAACTGAGAAAGCTGCAATACCTCTCGGTAGTAAGGGGAGGAGATCTGTATGTACTCGATCTATAAGTTGTTGTAAGTCTTGCCATTTCTTGAACAATTGGGCTTAAATGCTGGAAAGTCAGCAGTCATCTGGAGAGTAAGAAGAGGGACTTCCTTGCTTTGTGTACTACAGGTATATCATAGCCATCTGTAGAGCAAGTGGTTGACTGACTGATTGATGGGTTGAAGACACTATTTTTCCTAGGACAGTAAGTAGGTGTACTGAAAGGTGTGAACTTGGAGACTTCCAAACATGATTCACCATGAGTAACGTTAGTGCACGTGATGCTAAACGGTGAGTCTCCTTTATACAGAATAGGTGGCTGTTCCCCTCACCACCTTCACCTTTTTCTCCTACTCTGCTCAGCTCAAGAAAACCTGTAGGTGTCCGACTATGAACAGCGTGGCATACTTCTGCCCGATATTTTTTTTTTCGTGACATCGCAGCTTTTTTCAAGATCCAGTGTAATGAAAGGGTGGATGCCTTCTATTAAACTATGAATACTGTGTGGTTGTAGAGATTTCCTTCTCTTCCTCTTGCCTTCCTCTTGCCTTCAAGGTCCAGCTTTCTCAAATGAACACATACCTCAGTACTCTACTTACCCCTCTGGGTTACTGATTGTTCTCAAATTCGAGGCCTGGTGAGTTGTTAGTGTTCTGATCACTTTCTAATACTTCTAAAGAAAAATTTTAAAAATATATTTTATCCAGCATCCTGTCTGTTTTCAGTAGGAGGACGGCTGTGAATATCCTAACCTGCCTAATCTCAGACACAGAGGTTGGAACCATCAATAGCTTTGTCTTGGGGCACCTGGGTGGCACAGTTGGTTGGGCGTCTGACTTCAGCTCAGGTCATGATCTCACAGCTCGTGAGTTCGAGCGCCACATCGGGCTCTGTGCTGACGGCTCAAAGCCTGGAGCCTGTTTCAGATTCTAAGTCTCCCTCTCTCTCTGCCCCTCCCCTGCCTGTGCCCTCTCTCTCTCTCTCTCAAGAATAAACATTTAAAAAAATGAAAAAAAATAGCTTTGTCTTAATGGTTTACTTCTGGGTTCCTCTTCCCATCACAGCCAGTGTGATAATAACTGCAGGATGTTCTAACAGGAGAAACTCCACCCCAGCGTGGGCTTATGCCTGTATCCTGGCCTCTTGAAAAGTATATGAAAAGCACAAGTATGCTCATATTTATATATGCTACACTTTCTTGTTAATACGCTAATATTTATAGTTAATAGTAAAATTAGCTAACACAGTTATTAGCATATACAGAATATACTAAAATATTCTGCTGTAACACTAACACAGTTTTGATTCCTGTATTAATAGTATCTTCCTTCTCTGCAACATCTCAAAGAGCTTTTGAACAAATTAATCCCCAAAACATGAACCAAAATTTCAGTGTTTAAACTCTTCTTTAAATGGCTCTTTCCTCATTCTTCCCATAACACTTTACTGCACGATCTTCCATCCTGAATTAGCATCATTGAGTTATTTGTATTTTCCCAGTGTCACTGTGTTACGATGAGACCATTTTCCAGATAAAGCACAATGTCACTTAATGAATTCCTCTCCTCCTGGGTAAGTGTCATTTGGGTGCATTCATTTATTTAGCATATATGTGTTCAATGCCTAACATACGCTTTGTGCAATGGCAGGCATTGAGAAATAGACTAGATACAGAAAAAAATTTGTGGCACAGCTATCCTCCTTCAACAGTCTCCATAAGAGAGTCTCTATGTTTTCGAGGACACTCTACAGTGGAATAGCTCATGTGTTACCTGCAATGTGATTTTCCTCTAATATGACAACCCTACTCATTTCTCAATAATAATAAAATGAGGACAGATGAGCCAATTGTCTTTGAACTCATGCAACTACAATAAATAAATAATCATGGAAATAATTATCTAGATAGGAAAATATAAAATAGTTTGTATTATCATTTCTTCATATTAAAGGTTTTTTGAGAATAACTCTATCTAAATGGAAAGCCACTGATGTTAAGGTTTTTTGAAATGGATTTAACCCAGCACTAGTTGAGTTGACTTATGTCTCCCTTCCACAAACCTTAATGTTCTTCTATGTTCGTTAGCCTGAAAATTATTGTGATGTAATGTGTTTCAGGTATCCACTGAGATGCAAATAAAGATATTATACACAATATGTAGAACGTGAAGATTAAAAGCCATTTTTTCTGCATATTGAAGAGCCTGAGTTGGAACCCAAGAGGTCGGGTTGAATAAACCAGGATGTAGCAGAGACTTGACTACGATTGCACTACTCTATCTCATCCTATCCTACAGCTGAACTCACATATCACTGAAGTGTGTCAGAACACTATATTATGCACTGAGCGTTTATATGCATGTTCCTTAATCAAGTGCGTTCTTCCAAATCTACTCTGGAATTTCTTTCTACGTGGAAATTTCACACTAAACGAGTGCATACAAAGCGCTTGAAACATTATGCTTGCGTCTACCAGCAGGTTCTCTTCACATTTTTCAAATAATGAATAAATTATTTTATACTATTATAGAAATGAGCTGAACAAAATTTCGTATGTGATCATCATTCTTGAGACTTTCTGCATAAACCCAAATTTAGAACTAAGAATTTGTAAACTTTTATAAATTATCCCCCCAGGAAATCCCTCCGCGCATTACAGCTTGGATCTCGTTTGATCGTAATATTAACTTCGAAACTTAACCATTCTACATCATTTCTCATATTTGAAACACCTTGCAAAAAAAAGCGTTTACTAATTCATCAAATTAGATAACAATTCTCTTATGAACCAACATTATATTGAATCATTTACTGCATAATATCAAGATGGTATATGTATATATGTCATTTTTGAGGTAATAATTATAGCTACGTGCAGTAAAGTATTTATTACCTTATCTAATTAATACACATTTTGGCATGTCAGGGTTTGTGGGTAATTATAGTTTTCTATTGCGGTAATAATTTGTATGATTTATGAAGCCTATGAAACAACACTGGGAGCCAAAAAGCTGTCTGGAATAATTGCAGTTAAGCAGTGTGATCAACAGGTACGTCCAGCCAAGAGAACGCAGCCCTGAGGATAAAAGCCTCAAACAAACAGAAGCAATGTGAGGTGTTCATTTCTCAGCCTGCTTTTTCTCACCTGAAAAAAAAAAAGGGCCCACCCACTGTTTTCAGCTGTATTAACAAAGAACTGATTGCTTAAGTAGAGGCGGTTATTTTCCAGAAATTCAAGTGCTGATGTGTACAACTTCATAAAACATAAATATAACTATCATAGGCCATATAAATTTGTAATTATTTCAGGAAAAAAAAAACACTAAATGTAGACACATTTAATGCGTCTTAAGAATGCCAGTGTCTTCTGTGGCTATTGAACTTCTAACTGGAGTGTGAACTCCGGGTCCAGTCAGAACACTTCACCGCTCCACTCCTGTCAATCCACTGGCTCTGTGTCTCATTGCCTTCGAGAACCAGGAGACCTGGATCGACTGTCCCAGTAGGAAGAGAGCGAGGGGCTGATTTCCTAAGTCACTTCGCTCATTTTCAGAAGTCGACTATCACAGAAACTTGAGAGCTGGATAAGAGCTCAGCTAACAGCATCCCTATTTATACGGTAATTTTCTCCAAGTTGGTGGGTTGTCGCAGAAGATAATGCAGGTTATTCTTTATCAGGCACTACTTTTCTTTCT
This sequence comes from Panthera leo, assembly GCF_018350215.1. Taxonomy (NCBI): domain Eukaryota; kingdom Metazoa; phylum Chordata; class Mammalia; order Carnivora; family Felidae; genus Panthera; species Panthera leo. The sequence continues at coordinate 7,816,206 of NC_056685.1, forward strand.
CTGAGTTTGTTTCGACCTTCCCATCAGTCATTCTCTTTTGCTCCATATTAATGCCCTCAAGGAATGCAGTGTTTTAATTGGCATTCTGCACATACGCTGAACCCCTAGATCCTATCTTACATAAAGAAGCAGCTGGTAAGTTTCTGTGAACTGTTCTCAATATGTGGGAAGTTCTTAAATTAGTTTCATCTTTCTCAGGGAGATTAATACATGTATATCGTGTAGGAGTATATGGAATTTTTAGTTATTAACTCCAGGTAGAGCCAAGTTCTTCCTATATGTTTTAAATCTCAAAGACCAAACTAAACTTCGAATAATACAGACTTCTGAAAGCCATGTCAAGGGGTATGCCAATTTAAAATAATTGCTAATCATAGAGCCAGTAACCCAGAGCACAAGAGATACTTCTGCATAAGTCGGAAGGTTATATTGCAAGAGAAATAAATAGCGAGAGCTCTAGGAATGGTCTGGAATGGAAATCGGAGATTTCCAACACAATCCACCAAGCAGCCACTTTCGCTGACTTCAACTTTATCAAACACTTGTCTTATGGTGAGCCAATGCAAAGAGAGGAAACAGATGAGACAGATCAAGGTTGCAAACTGGATCCTGAGAAATGCCTCCGCATAGCACTCGAACCCTTAGTCCTGAACTGTTTCTGAGCTGGCCAGCCTCCTCTCCCGGTGGGATAAAGGTCATCTGGAAGGAACGCTCCTCCTTTTGACTTTCCAAATATATATTTAGGGGGATAAAATGGAATCAACAGAAGAAAAAGCACAACAAAGAAAATGTCTTCATGTCACACGGGCTCTTTTTAGTAGAAAATGTATGGTATTTGAGTTCTGAAGCCACAGTTAGGCTCCTGTGATTGCAACAGACGAAACAGAGAGTTCGGGTCAAAAGAGAAAACTTGCGTCCTTTCACGCATTTTTAAGCAGCATTCCCTAGGCCAATGGTGTCCAATGTATCACAGGGGCTGGCACGCAGGTAGCGTCTAAAATTATTAGCTCCCCCTCCCTTCCGCCCCGGCACCCCTGCGCTCCCCCCACCTCCCACCTCCACACACACCTCTACGCACACTTCAGGTAGAAGCCAAGAAGGTAAAACAAAGTTCAGAGACCCAGAGATTTATCAGGTGGAAGATCACAGTGAAACCAAGACTCATGTGAGGGTATAAGGGGAGGGAAATACCGAATAAAAGCACATCCTTAATCTCAACGATTATGACACTACCTGTAGGCTCCTCGTGGATTAGGACAAATAGTGTGACAAAACTGGAGTAGAAATTAAATAAGCATAGCCCAGACAGATATAGGCATGCATAAAAACAAACACAGTGATATATATTTAATGTATGGGAGCTATTATAAATGGTTCTTATCAAAATATATACCTTGAAAATAGTTTCATGCAGGGGCGCCTGGGTGGCTCCGTCGATTAGGTGTTTGACTCCTGATTTCGGCTCGGGTCATGATCTCACAGTCGTGAGGTGGGGCCCCACATCAGGCTCCATGCTGGGCGTTGAGCCTGAGCCTGCTTAGGATTCTCTCTCCCTCTCTCTCTGCCCCTCCCCTGAACACACTCTCTCTTTCAAAAAAAAAAAAATTATGTATTCAAAGGCTTTTTGTTGTCATTTCCCGATATCTCTCATCCCCCCCTCCCTTTTTTTTTTTTTTGCAACCATTTCTTATTCTATAAATACTTCAACTAAGAGTATGGACCATGTTTTCTTTTGAAAGTTCTGGGTGTGTTGGGAAAATTGACTTATCAGCCATAGCACTGAAAACATAAAAATGACCACTATTGAAAACATTGACGCTGTTGACGTTATCTTCCAGAATATTTTAAATGTGGACAAGTCTCATTCGCCTTGTCCACATTTCCCCCCATTAGTTCCTTTCCAATTGCATTGGCCTGTAATGTCATTATTATCTGCATTTGTTTTTGTCAAGTGGGAAAAAACAGAGCTGAGTACGAGCACAGTCTACATCTCGTATCTAGCTAACGAGGTTCTGTTGTTCTGCCTGAAGTGGTGGTCCACACTGAGTGCTGCTGGGAATTTGACTTTCTGTTCTTTCCAGGAGCTGTCTTCTTTCACTTCAAGAATCTAAAGCTCTATTTCATTTTGCTTTGCCCTCATTTATTTAACTTCTTTCACAGGGAGGTGAAACCCATACAAAAATCGTGGTATATATTTTGGTGTTTTTCTTCGCTTTGCTAGGGAAGTACTCTTTCAGGTGTAGCTTCTTTGCTTTGAAGATGCAACATCTTTTGACATTAATTGTTATCACTGCTCACTTTCTTGCAGTGACCCCCAACCCCCCCCTCAAAAAAAAAAACAGAAAAAGATGAAGATGAACAACTTGAGCTGGACTCCTGCCCAGTCAACAAGCCTGTTTTGCAAGTGAAATGAATCATCACCAGTGTTCAAGGCCAAGTCACCTTGGAGCTTCTTAATTTTATATTTTCTATCAGTTGACTGGAGGTTGGGGCCTCGGATGGGGTCTGAGTTGGGTCTTTCTAAATTTTAGTGCAACTATTATGAACTACGACTATTATCACAGTGTGTGTTAGGGGTTTGCTTTGAAACTCTTCCTGAGATATGTCCTCTACCCCCTGACGAAAGAGGTGAAGCATCTACATTACAAGACTAAATATCACCGATAACTGTAGTTCTTTCAAAAGCTTAGTTCACCTCAGCGTGCTGCACTTTAAACTCATCTGATAGTCTTCATGTATTATCAATTTACCACATTAAATCATTCAATTCTTATGTGCTGCCTTTCTGTGTTGCCAAAATTTACTCAGAGTCCTTCTACGTCATTTCACAATGGAGGGAGCCTACGATACACAGAATAGAGCGGATTATCATGGTGATTGGACAACTCAAAGAAGTTCAAACACCCATTTCTCAACAATGTGAATGTGCTCCATCAAACTTTTGTTTGGGAATTTAATAAAAAAATTAATTACATGGTTCATTAAAATGCATTTTTGTCTTCCTCTTGTGCCTGACAGATAGACTAAGTAACATTAGAAATTGAACACAGAAAACCTTGGGAAAACAGTTTTTAAAGTAATATATTATGTGATTTTAAATGTGCAATTAAAATTTTATGTATTTATTTTAGTTTTATGATCTGAAAACACTTTTATATTCCGGTGCTTCTGAAAGAACCCAGTAGTATCTAAGAAATGGTACAATACCCTTGGAAAAACACTTTGGTGGTTTCTTAAAATATAAACATGGACTTATGATGTAGCCCAGTCCTTAGTATTTACCCAAAGGAAATGAAAGTCTGTGTCCAACCAGGCTCATACATGAATACGTTCACAGCAGCTTTACTTGCAATGGCCCAAATCAGAATACACTCAAATGTTCACCAACAGATAAATGTACATATTGTTGTATGTCTATACAGTTAAATTCTACTTAGTAGTAAAAAGGAATGAAATCAACACTTGATGCATAAAATAACATGGAAGCAGCTCAAAAAAAAATACAACTGCATGAAAGAAAATTCAAAATAATTGATAATGACAGAAAGCAAGCCAGTGGTTGCCTGGGGATGATGGGAGGGGGCAGGAGGAAACTTTTCGAGTAATGGCTATATTCATTATCTTCATTTTGATGACAGTTTCATGGGTGTGTACCTACATCAGGACTTCGGATTGTATGCTTTAAACATGGGAGGTTTAGTGTATGTTAATTTATGTTTCAATAACACTTTTTAAGGTAAGCAGAAAAGAGAATACATACCATGTACACTATTTCATCAATAAGTATTTTTTTTTTAAGTTGAGGTTAGAAGAACCATCATTCCTAGACCTGGGAGTTTTATGCCTTCCTCAATGCCAGAATTATTTGGAGATCTTCCATTCTTGCCTCTTTCTCCGCTGCTTCGTACTCCTAAGATTAGCAGTTCAAGTCGATAATATAATTGTTCAACCACATTGTCATCTTACCCATGGAAAGAGGTATTTCTTAGGGGACATTTATAAGAGCAATCTGATATCCAGGCTAGCATGAATGACCTAGAATATGTCCTTAGCCCATACATTTATGAATAAAAGGAACTAATTATAGTATGGGTACAATGGCAGAAGATAAGAAATTTACTTAAAAAAATTGTCTTTAACGTTTATTCATTTTTGAGAGACAGAACAGAGCATGAGCAGGGGAGGGGCAGAGACAGAGGCAGACACAGAATCCAAGCAGGCTCCAGGCTCTGAGCTGTCAGCCCAGAGTCTGACAGGGGGCTCCAATTTGCAAACGACGAGATCATGACCTGAGCTGAAGTTGGACACTCAACCGACTGAGCCACCCAGGGGCCCCAAGAAATTTACCTTTTATCTCAGGTATGATGCATTATTTCTTACTCAGAGCCTGGGATTAAATTTTCTAATATTGACAGTATTTTCATATGTCTCATGCTCATTCATTTATTCACTCGTTCACCAAGTATTGTAAGTACCTACTATGCACAGGTCCTATTCTAGAAGCTGAGATACATGGAGATACATGGAGCTCATCTTCTAGTGAGATGCTGCATAATTAGTAGCCACACCTATGTTCCCAGGAAGGCTTTGGAAACTGGTCAATCATTCAATGTCAATTTTTACATTAAAATTTATTCAACCCCTACTCTCATCCATGAATTACAGTCAGGATGCAGACATGAACTAGACAGTATTTTCCCCAGCTTCACAGAGATGCTTCAGCAAGAAAGATCTATGTTAGATGAGTAATTACAAGTGTGATGAATGTCACAGAATTGCAAGTACAAGACGCTGGGGGAACACACCGCAAATTCACTAATTAACAGAATTTACTCCGAGAGATGGCCTGAAGGAAGAAGCCAATACTGGAGCGATGGTTAGTTCTATAACTGACCTACATTTAACTCTTAACCAATTTTGTTCACCTTGCTTCAGTTGCTTGTCGTATTTGTGAACACTTCTACAGAAAAGGGATGCCACGTTCCTTTTAATTGTGAGCGCAACATGGTTTTTTCTTTACAGTGTCTATATAAATTTGCTCCTGTTATTGTTCAGTGATGATGATAATAGTAACATATGGAATAACTGGCACACGGGACTCTCGATCAAGATCCTCAACTAACGAGGGAGAAAGGCTGTATTCAATTGGAACTGTTCCTTCAGGTAATTTTGAGTGTATTAAACTATCTTTGACATAGAGCTTATTGTATACATTTAAAAAAATATGTTAATATAGTATGATCTATGCCAATTCTACATTCACAAGAGCAGTCAATCAGAATATTCTATCAGCTGACCATGATAAATAATATTTGTTTAATTACTATTCTTGTTTCCTTGGTGCCTGTGAGAATATAGTGTTTTTGCAGAACTAAAACACTTGCAAATCAAGCAAGAGTGGTACTTATCCCAGAAATACCTTGGAATCACATCACTCCTCTTTACTGGAGAAGATTTCACTTTGAAATCTTTAATAGTCATTTATTTGGCATGAGATGACTTTTTTTTTTGCTTTGTGTAGCTTATAGCAGGAATTAATATTTCTCTAAAGAAAAGACAACTCAGACCTTGTAACAGAAAATGATTTTTAACCAATTCTTCGTGTATTATAGTTCTAGAGGGAACATGTAAGACCAAGTACTATAGGAAATCCAAAATTGAGTTTACATATAGATTAAAATATATTAATATAAAATATTAATAAAAGTAACTTGCATTTATGAAGTCTTTCCTATCTTCTAGGTACCATTCCGGACTTTCCATTTATTAATGCATGTAATTCTCACAGCAATCTTGTAAGTGGTTACTCATTTTACAGATGAGGAATCAGAGGCGCTGACTGATTAAGAAACTTACCCCCCGTAATACAGCTAGTAAGAAGGAGCCAAGATTTGAACCTGTTCCACCTGGCTCCAGAGCCCATGCTCCTAACCTGCGTGCAAAAAGATTACCTTACAGCTTTCTTGTCTACAAATGGTAGGAGCTACTTCTGTGGTGGGTGAAATTCAGGGAATTTACTTGTAAGCAGGGCAACAGGCATAGGGGGCCTCCTTCACCAACAGGAGATGACAGCTCCTTTAAACATGATCTACTAATATCTCAGAAGTATTTTCAGATGGCACCCAGTGGGTTCACACCGATGGGTTAGATTTTTTAAATTACAATGCATTTTGTTTAGAAGAGGGATTAAAGTATTTGCCAAAATGATTTGTGTTGACAAAATGGCTTAGTACATTTGGCAGATTTATTTTGGAGAATGGAATAAATTAAGGTGTCTAGCAAAAGATGTGCTATAGCCACTGAAACAATTTCAAGTATTTCAGAAACTCTATTTTTATTCACTTTGCAAAATGTGCTTAGTTGAACTGCCAGTCCCTGTTACATTTCCATTTCTAAGCAATTAATTAAAATCCCAAATCAGTTTTTTCTTGATCATGCCAGCAGGAGTCGGTTACCATGGAAATAGGAAGATCAGTAGTATTTGGAAGAGAGAGAGAAAAAATGGCATGCATCGGTCTTTTATTTTGGAAGCTAAGTGATGGTCTCCAGTAGCTTGTTGGCTCAGCAGTGGGAAGCCCTGCGCGCCCCCCCCCCCGCCCCCCCAGTAGCGGGAGTGTGGCAGCAACAACTGGAAATTACTGACAGTCTGAGGATTACATTTCGCCCCCAGGGATATCATTTGGCCAGTTGAAAAAGTCATTAACTCGGGTGTTTCATGTCTTCTATCTATAGGTTAGACCCCCCAATGTAATTGATGACAGAGTATTCTGTTGTGGCTAAGCAGGATTTCAGATCAATAATTGGTTATAGTTTTGCAAAGACCCATCAAAACCTATTTATGATTTTTTTTTTGGTATGTCAAGCCTGTGTACTTTATTTATTTATTTATTTATTTATTTATTTTTTAATGTTTATTTGTTTTTGAGAGAGACAGAGACAGAATGAGAGTGGGTTAGGGGCAGAGAGAGAGGGAGACACAGAAGCAGAAGCAGGCTCCAGGCCCTGAACTGTCAGCGCAGAGCCCGACACGGGGCTCGAACTCACTAGCTATGAGATCATGACCTGAGCCAAAGTCAGACGCTCAACCGACTGAACCACCCAGGCGCCCCAAACCCGAGTACTTTAGATAGAAAGCTTATTTCCAGGCAATAGTGCAAACTAAGAATGACCATGATGGAAATGCTCCTTCTTTACATTTTGGAGAATGGAAACTTAGGATAGATATCTGCAGGTATGTAATTAAAATGTAATTCACCAGCGCTAACTTAAAGACAGTCCTTAAGGAAGAAAATATAATGAATAATACTAATATGCCTATATTAAAACAAACAGTTGTACAGAAAATCATCTAAGCCTCTTTAAAGACATGACTTTAATGATGTAGATGGTAATAATCACAATAATTTCCAACATTAATTAAGAATTAATCATGTGCCACACACTGTTCTTAGTGTTTTAGAAGTAAAAATGCAGTGATCTCAGTCATGCCATAAGAGAGATGTAATATTCATAGATAAGGTGATTACCTTAAATCGTTGGAATTTATCTGGGTGAAGAGATTCCATACTCCCCAGTAAAACTAGATGAGTAACAACACTGCACCATACGAGGTCCTGCACAAAAATGTATCTTGGTCTGTTAGCTAATCTTTTTCTCAAAATCATTATGAAAAGTTCCGATTGTCTTAAAAAGAAAGAGGAAGGTCTTCATGTCTTGCTCCAGCATTAAACACCAGTGTGGAAATGTGTCTAACAAGATCTGGGAGAAGCCCCGGTCAGTACAGAGTGATAATAATTAGGGAAACGGGAATTTTTCAGTCAAGTTTTTCCTTATTGCTGTAGGCAATCGATACAAAGTTGCCATTTGTGTCTATTAAACACTATTGTGTTTTCTTCATAATGAAGTCTTCAAAGGATCTACATGTCTTCTGCCTATAAATATTTTATAGTGATAATGATTTAACATGGGTGTAGTTTTTGTTAAACATTGGAAGAAGATAACATAGCCCCAATTCCCTCTAGTTCACTGTCAGATGAATAGAAGGTTTCTGGCCAACTGTAGCACCTTTGGCAGGACAAATTGTACGGGTGTTTAGAATTCAAGTGCCAAAGCACATGCCACATACCATGTATGCTTTACATCTCAAGCTGCTGGCTGGGTAGCCAGAATATATTTCAAAACATATTTGCACAGTAGGACAGGTAACTTAGTATGTTGATATCTGTTGCTATTAAACACCATCGACATCAAGCTAAACTCTGCCACCACAATAGCCTGGAAGTCTGTACCCATACTTCCCAGGCTTCCTTGACTGTAGGATTCTGTTAGACTTCTTTTTATATCTTTCAAAATTCTACATATTTATCAAGCACGCACTAAATACATACTCCTCTACTCAGTTAAGAGCAATCCAAGAAGACTAAGACCTGAGTATTGATTTCAAGCAGCATAAAAACTTACAATGTTAGGGATGCCCGGGTGGCTCAGTCAGTTAAGCATCCAACTCTTGACTTGGGCTCAGGCCATGATCTCATGGTTCGTGAGTTAGAGCCCCGCATCAGGCTCTCTGCTTGCAGCATGGAACCTGCTTGGGATTCTCTCTCTCCTTCTCTCCTTTTCCCCTGCGCGCTCTCTCTCTCTCTCAAAATAAATAAATAAACTTAAAAAAAAAGCTTATAATGTTCCCTGAAGTACACTATTATGTGATTTGAAGGTCTTGAGGACTTAGGTATTTTTGTTGCACTGTTCTCACAATGAAAATCTCATACACTGTAGACAAAGATAAACAGATTGTACAAACCAGCATCTAGTCCTTTAGTTTGCAAGCATCATGGAGCACATGTTATGTTCTAGGCACAATATTAGGTATTGTGGTCTATCCATGCAATTGGCTATTTTTCAGGAAAAAAAGAAAACTTTTTAAAAACACTAGGTGTTGGGGAATGCAAAAATATGTAAGATATTAGGATGAAAAGCAACATACCACAGTTATTAAGTATATGGTTTATTTTTTAAAAAAATTTAATGTTTATCATTTTTTTTTTTTGAGATACAGATAGAGCATGAGCAGGGGAGGGGAAGAGAGAGAGGGAGACACAGAACCTGAAGCAGGCTCCAGGCTCAGAGCCCGACACGGGGCTCGAACTCACAAATAGGAAGGTCATGACCTGAGCCCAAGTCAGATGCTTAACCGACTGAGCCACCCAGGCGCCCCTTAAATAGATGGTTTCTGACACTGATTTAAATTCTTACTCTACTACTTACTATAGAAATGCATCTCCAAAGACAGATTGTCCATAAACCGTTCTACCAGGCTCCCAGGGTACATGTCCCCTCCCGCTGAATCTGCGCTAGCCCGGAGACTCAACTTTTTGAGCAACAAAATGTGACAGAAGTGACTTCTGAGACTAAATCCTAAGAAATCTTGCAGCCTCCACGCAGAACCCTTGGGATATTTTCTCTGGGGAAACCAGGCACTCTCTAACAACTCAGTCACCATGAGACTTCCATGCTATATGGAAGCCTAAACAAGCCCAACAGAAAGCCACATGGAGGGAGAGAGAGCGAAATCTGTCAAGAACCCAGCTTTTGTAGCCATCCCAGCCGAGGCACCGCACATGTGACTGAAGCAGCTAACATCCTTCTCCATCCAGCTGGGCCCTTACATGACTCCAGCCCCAGCTGTAATTTTACAGGCACGGTAAGGGACCTCTCAGCTGAGCCAGGTCAACCCATAAGACAGGATGAAATAATAAATCATTGTCTTAAGCAACCAAGTTTTGGGGTGGTTTGCTGTGTAGAAATAGACCACTGAAGCACTTGAATGCTGTGTGACCCTAGACAAGTTAAATTCTTGTTGCTCAACTACCTTATTGATAAAATGGGGATCATCACAGTACTATATCTTGTAAGGCTGTTGATTCTGGCCCTCAATAAAACATTATCTCTTTTTGGTCTACAGAACTCATATGCCTAGTATGATAGCCATCAGCCATTTGTGGCTGGTGGGCATTTGAAATATGGCTAGTCTAAATCGAAGGTACCCCAAGTATAAATTACATGATGGGTTTTAAGTAGTTAGTGTGAAAAGATATAAAGTATCTCACTAATATTTTAAAATTTTATTTACATGTTGAAATGATAATATTTTAAATAAACTGCATTAAAGGAAATCTTTTGTTAAAATTAATTTCTTACAACTTTTTAAAATCTCTTTCTAAAAAAATCTACCAGTACAGATGTAGCTTGAGTTTGTGGCTCTCACTGTATTTCTATGGGACCGTGATACCCTAAATATCAGTAGCAAGGGGATTTAGCCCTGTAATTTCAGTGCCTCAGTGTCTGGCATATAGAAGGTATGGAAAAAATATTTACTAAATAAATGAATGATGTCTGCCTGCAACAGATATATCCTACTTTACTTACTTACTAATATTTTTACTTTAAATAATTTTAAATAATTACTTACTTTAAATAATTTTGTGGTAGTGAACCCATCTACTCATAGGTAATATGTAAGTGTTTGAGAATTCCCAAGGTATGAATCTATTTTCTTTTTTTGTTCGTTCAAATTTATTTTTTTATTCTGAGAGAGAGAGCATTCATGAGTAGGGGAGGGGCAGAGAAAGAGGGAGAGAGAATCCCAAGCAGGTTCCCCACTGTTAGCACTGAGAGCCCGACGTGGGGCTCGATCCCATGAACCATGAGATCAAGACCCAAGCTGAAACCAAGAGTCAGACGCTTAACTGACTGAGCCACCCAGATGCCCCTGCCAGATATTAATCTATTTTCAAATGCTAGACAGTTGTGTTGTTGTTGCAAATCTTAGGGTCACCCAATAACCCTTTCACCGGAATATGTTCAGATAAACTCTGTTTTCTCATGTGAACGGACACGCAAACATCATAAGAATTCATCAAAAGTCTTGGTCTGATCTGCTTAAACTTAGGAAAACTGCTGAATAAAGACATTATATTTACATTCTTTTAGAAGGCCTTTGATGTTAACTCAAATAGGGCTAGAAGGGGTGACTGTTCTGTGAAATAAAATTGAGTGGTGGTTTTCCATGAAATTCTGCGGCACAATGATCATACAGCCTCTCTCTTGAGCCAGCATGCCGTTTATGTTGAAAAATAGAAGTGAATTTATTGTTACCTATTTATATAGCTCCTGTGTGCTTTGTAGGTGACACAGACCTTTTTATTGCAACTGACAACATGCATGAACTTAAACAGAGACAGGGTGTGTGAGTGTGTAGAGCTACTGGGGACAGTTAGCAGGATTATGGGAATAACTAAACCACCAAATCTGGGAAGGTAGAAATGAATTCTGGAGACTCTAGGGACTGGGATCCCACCTTCAATTCCCATCCTGGCTGTCTCCCGGGATGTTTTCTCAGCTCATCCTTTGTGTCTGCATCATCCTCTGAGACCGACTGCTGCATGAACCTCGAATATGTACCAGCAGGTACCTGGGGCCACAGCTTCCCAAATTCCCTATCAGAGAATAAAAGGTCACTCTCCTGATACACGCATTTTGAAATATCCTGGGAAATAACCTAGCGTGGATTCTACATCCACTGCTGGATTGTCACTGTGGGCAGGGACACAGTTTCCACCAGAATCACGATATTGGAAGGACCAGGTGGGAGGCAGTTCCTTCAAAAGTGGGATGCAACTTGGAGAAGAAGGGAAGGGGACAGGTGCTCAGTAGATGAAACATGACAAGTGCACCGTAGTATTAGCAGTAGTCATTATATTACTTGGTTTCACATTTTAGTGCTGATACACGAATTCATCCCCATGGCGAACAGCTTACCAGTGGGAAAGTAGCTACACCTCTCTTACAGAGAAACATTTTTCATTTGAAATGTGTGCATTTTAATATCCTATTTAGTTTTGGATATTTACCAATGAGGAAGGGAAGCAAGGATGTTTTCTGTTCCTGACATCGGGTTTAGCAGGGCAGGAATAATGTTATCTATTAATGAGCAGAGATGTTAGCTGAAGAGGTTCTGGCCATGTTCCAGTTTGGTTAATTAAATCCTACCTGCTTAAATTCTGTCTTTATTTTCAAATGAATATTCACTGTTATTCCTCATTTGAAAAATTATTTGATGTTAGGAGTCTTGGACCACTAGCTTATTTGTGAGGTAAAGAATTTCCGTTTACTCTGAGTTCAAAATGTCCTAGCTCCTGTTCAATATTACCTTCCTTTTGTGGTGACTTTGAGACATTTCTCTCAGGGCTATAAAGGCGGAACTATGTATTTTCCCAACGATAGCACACCTTTTCAAATCATTTCTCTACTTCTCATACTGATGGCAAACACTGAAACACCATGCTTTTGCAAACCAAACTTGATCTGCCCCATTAGATGCAGTAAATGTATACGGTAATACCTAGAGTAACCGGTGATGTCTGAAATAAGCATGTCGCCAGGTGACAAAGCATCAGATCAAAATGACATTGCCTCTAATTAGTATTACTGTGTGAGGACCTGTTTCACGGAATCTATCGTACAGCGTGCCAAGTCAATACAAATTGCAGTGTAAATAAAAGATACGAGTCGTGAGTTATTTTTCTCTTTTGTCGTTGTGATAAGAATGTTCAACGTGAGATCCGCTGTGCCAAAATTTTAAGTGTGCCATGTTGTCAACCATAGGTTCAGTGTTGTACAGGAGATCTCGAGAACTTACCTACCTTGCTTAACTGACATTTACGCCTGTTGATTTAGCAAACCATCCCCTCCGCCCCAGCTTTTGGCATCCACCATTCTACGCCGTTTCTCTGAGGGTGGCTATTCACATTCTTCATGTAAGTGGAATCGTACACTATTTGTCTTTCTGTGACTGGCTCGTTGCACTCAGCGTAATGTCCTCCAGGGTCATCCATATTGTCATGTATGGCAGAATTTGTTTTTTAAAGCTGAATAATATCCCATGGTATGGCTCTATAAATATGTGTATGTGTTGTATATATACACATATCTATATATACACACTGTATAGGTAAACACATGTATACACATATATACATTATATGCTCATACTTATAAATGTCTTAATTTGGATGAGCCACATTTCAAGAGCTTAATAGCAGAGTATCAGACAGCAGAACTATAGATATTTACCTTTAACAGCTAGGAATATGGCAGTGTTACTGAAAGGAAAAAAAACTAGAAGAACAGAATTGTAGGGGCTTGAGTGAAAAATTCTCTTTTAATCCTGTAGGTTTATGATGCATATTAGATATCCTTGAAGAGCTGGAAATTTACAGTTCAGTATTCATTTATACAGATATAATATAATTCATGTAAATAGTTCCTTACCAACAGAAAGTTTAGAAAATTATGCGGATGTAAACTACAGCATGATGAAAACTCATGGACGTGTTAGCTTTGCTAACTTTCCAAAATATTCCTTGAGATATTATTCCTAGATGTGGAATTCATGGGTCTTAGCATTTCCTAACTAATTGCTTTTGATAGGTTTACCAAGTTTCCTCCACAAATGGTAAACACATTTATTTTCCCATTTGCAGTATAGAGCAAAGCTATATTCTACACTTTCTCCTTACCCGTATTATCAGATTTTAAGCCTGCATAATATCTTGCAAAGCCCGATTACTCTGATAAAGAATCTCTGGGCCGGTGTTAGCAACACATAATGAGTAGGAAAGTGTCATTCCATAAGAGGCTCTGGTTCTAGCAGGGCAAGTCCCATAAGAGGTATTTTCAGTGAAACATACGAAGTTTTGCTTGTTTTAATCCTTTAATTTTTTCTTGAAAGCCCACGTTAGCTATCAATGATACAAAAATTTCACAGGAAATTAGCTCTTTTTGTGTAGATAGACGTGGGTCTATAAAAAATACTTTTTAAATAGTTATTTATGTGATATTTGCCTCTGAAAATGATTTTTCTTCATATACAGGGCACTGAGTTAAAACAAAAACAGATCTATAAATTACTGTTTCCAACAAACTATATGACCAACTTTTGTAAACCCAGAGGTCTACTTTTATTATACTTGTGTATATCCCTGAGTTTTCACCTTTTGAATCCTTTGCAATTACACTTTCCCTCAATTCATTAAGGGCTTTCTGTTGAATACTCAGAAATCAAATAAGCTAGGATTATCAAAAGCACCAAATTTTGATATTTGGGAATATAAGAAAGACCAAAAATATTCTATCTACTTGGAGAGACTGCTGAAGCCAGCCAACACAAAAACAAAAACAAACAAACAAACAAACAAACAAAAAAACAACCACCACCAAAGATTGAATTAGTGAATAAATGAAACTTAGGCTATAACAAATCAAGAAAAGCTTTTCTATGCTCGGACTATCATGGATAAAACTCACAATAATCTAAACATTGCAAGTATTTTGACGGAAAGAATCTATGACACTTCTAAATATTCCCATAGTAAAGGGAACTTGGAGATCCAGCTACCTTTGCTGGTCAAGTATCTCAGCTAAAACAAAACAAAACAAATAACGCTATTGAAACACAAATGGTCGTTGTAGTGTCAATGATGCAGACAGAGACAGGATATACATAACTGTTGTACTAGGATCACTAAGGCACCAGTCCCCCATTCAGTAACACAACAGACACATGTAATTCCAAAGTCCAAGGGGATTTTAATCTATGTACTGGGGGAGTATAGGGGCTGACAGATGCCAAACGGGCTATATTCTAACCACAGGGATTATTCTTACCCCATATTGTTGATTCATCTCTTCTCTTTTATCTGAGTATATTTTAAAAACAATGACATTGAGAACTTTATTTTGTAATTATGTCAAATATACGTCAGCAGACTGCAGCAAAATAAAGTCCTACTTCCATTATTCGTAAAATAGCCAGCACATCTTACTGGTCTTGGATAAGAATCATGTTAGGATAGTGAGTATTAGACATGTTGTTTATTTTTAAAACTTAGAAATATTATTTGAATATTATTGAAACTTTCCATCAATGTCTACATATCAATCGCTTCTTCGCTCCTGGGTTACATTTGATGCTTACTGCTAAAGAAGAAACATGCAGAACGAAACTAATTTCTGCAGAAGTGTAGTCATGTATTTTGACAAGTTGTAATAAAGAAAGTTTCCAAAAGTTGGTGTAAGCCATCTGAGGACAGATTCAAATTCACCCATGATATGAAAGTAGGCACTCTAGAAACTAAAACTATTTTTGCACCCTGTCATATCCAGATACACATGCTATGGGGAAAGGGGGAGCATGAGTACATCTCCAAGCTGAGAAAAGAACCAACTCTCCTAGAGTTAGCTGAGTTAGAAATGTCCTGTTCTAGTGGCATCAACACGACGGAGGTGAAGGGACCAAGAAAACAGTGGAAAATGCACAGTGCGGAGCGATCATGGTGACATCTGGTGCCAGGAGTCACAGGAGTGACGAAACAGAGCCTCAGAGGAGAAAGGTCACTTGCTCGAATCCATTTACCGGACTGAACTGAGCTGGCGTAGGGACCCAGTTCCCTTGATACACAGAATATACTCTCCACTATTTCCTGATGAAGTTCGAATGGCTTTGATTTGTAGGAGTAACTTGATCATTTTCTTGGACCAAAGCACAGAAAATTGTGGCATACAACACTACCATTATATGCAAAGTAATTGGCCATATTTACACATACAGTGTTCAGCTTAACCGAATAGTCATTCCAAGACTAGAAAGATCAGGTGCTGATGCCCAATATGAATGAGGAGGTGTAGATAGTTAGTGTGATCTACATCTTAGGATATATTTTAATAATGAGAAGCATATCTTCAGGGAACCGAAGGGTCTGAATATGTATACATGCCGAAGAAGGAAATTTAAGCTTAGTCTAGGAAAGAATAGGCAGGGGATGGCTCATAATAATGATTTCCAACTATTTGCTGGGCTGAAATGAAAGAAAAAAAAAGTGAATTAAACATTTCCTGTGTATCTGCAGAGAACAGAAGTAGGGAAAATAGGTGAGGCAGAATTTAACTCATTAAAATTTTTTGGCAATTAATAGCTGTTCAGAAACGAAATCAACCATGGTGCCTGGACTCATTTAAATTCATGATTTTGAACCCCAAGAGAGTCATTTATACTGTCTTGATAATTTTCTTCTGAGTCTCTAGTTAATTATTCTCTCATTCTCCAAATGTCTTTTTCATTCTTCTCTCCAAACACCTAACACCTCTTCTCCCCTCTTCACTCTCGGCCAGTGTCCCTGCTTTTCACTTTTCTGAGATAATTAAAACATAAGAAGACAGCTTCCAGACACCCCCACTAACACATATATCTACCTACCACCGTCTATACTCAAACACTTTGCATTTTTTGTCTGTTATCATAGCTAGCTGTACTTTTGGTCAAATCCAATAGCTCTCTTTCGGCACTACAAAACATCTCCTTTTTCCTAGTGAGGGACATCACTCAGCAACTTCCCCTTTATCTCCTACATGTCATTTTGCCTCTGCTCTATCATTTACATAACAGTACAAAAATACCGTCTCATCTCTTTTATCAAACACACACACACACACACACACACACACACACACACACGATTATCTTTCCTGTAGTAGCGACTACTTATTTCTTTTCCTCTCCTTTGCTCCCCTAGAAAGCACTGCCTATACTTATTGAATCCAATTCATCTTTGCCCTTTCCCTCATAAACATATTTAAATCACTCTCCTACCCCGGCACCGGTGCAACCAAACTGCTATTGTCAAGGTTGGATGATCTCCATGATGCTAAATTCAATGACCGATTCTTCCTTCTCACTTTCCTGGAGCCACCAGCAGCACTGACCACAGTGTATCACTTCCTCCTCACGGTTGTGCCTTCTTTACCTGGCTTCTGGTTGGCTTCCACTCCTTTACTTGGCTTGCCACACTGACGTGGGCTTTCCTCCTACCTCTCTAGTCTCATCTTTTCCATTTCTTCCCTTACTTTGTAGATTCAGCACACCCCAGGGCCCAGCCCACAGACCCTCAAATTCCAGTCTCCCTTCTCCGGCAGCCTGGCAGTGTCTTCATTTGCATGTCTCGTGGTCACCTGAAATGCAACACATTTGAAATGGAACCCCTGATTTCCAGATACAAACCCCTTGCCGCCAGCTTGTCAATTGACAGCATCTCCATTCTTCTAGATGGTTCCAACCCAAACTCTTGGAGTCATCCTTGATAACTCTCTTTCCCTCACATTGCATATATAATTGGTCTGAAAGTCCTGTTTGGTCTAATTTCAAGATATATCCCAAACCTAATGACCACTGCTCATCACTTTCATTGATACTACTCTGGTTTCAGTTACCATAATATCTCACCTGGATTTCTGCAACAGCCTCCCTAACTGGTCTGTCAGAATAGTCTATTCTCAACAGTCTAGCCAGAACGAGCCTGTAGAAAACATAGAGAGGGGGCTCTCAGTCCTGTGCTCAAGACACTGTCCTGGCTTCCATTTTCAGCATAGAGGGCAAAGCTGTTATAGAAAGCTATAATGTTCTTTCTTCAATCTCCCTTTGCTAACTCTCATTCCTTCCTCCAGCTCTTAGTCAAATCTTATATTCTCAACAAGTCCCAATGTGACTCCACCATTTAAAATTGCAATCTATCCAGGCACCTGGGTGGCTCAGTCGGTTGAGGCGTCGACTCAGGTCATAATCTCACGGTTCATGAATTCAAGCCCCACATCAGACTCACTGCTGTCAGCATAGAGCCCACTTTGGATCCTCTGTACCCTCCTCTCTCTGCCCCCTCCCACTCACATGCTTTCTCTCTCTCAAAAATAAACAAACATTTAAAAATAAAATAAAATCAGGGCGCCTGGGTGGCTCAGTTGGTTGGGCATCCGACTTCAGCTCAGGTCATGACCTCACCACTCATGAGTTCAAGCCCCACGTTGGGCTCTGGGCTGACAGCTCAGAGCCTGGAGCCTGCTTTTGATTCTGGGTCTCCCTCTCTCTCTGCCCCTCTCCCACTCATGCTCTGTTTCTCTCAAAAATAAATAAATGTTAAAAAAAATTGTTTAAATAAAATAAAATAGGGACACCTAGGTGGCTCAGTAAGTGTCCGAGTCTTGATTTTGGCTCAGGTCATGATCTTGCAGTTTAGGAGCTGGAGCCCCAGGCAGGCTCTGTGCTGGCAGTGTGGAGCCTGCTTGGGAATCTGTCTCTCCTTCCCCCTCTGTCCCTCCCCCACTTGTGTATGCATTCTCTCTTAAAATAAACTAACATAAAATAAAATAAAATAAAAATAAAATAAAATTGCAATCTATCCCTGTACTTCAGATTCTCCCTACGTTGCATACTCTTTTTAACAAATTCCATAGTATATTACCTACAAAAATAGGTGAAACACATCTCTTTATTGGCTTTACTTTTTATTGTCTGTCCTATCCAACCCCTCCACACACATAAGCTCCTCAGTGTAGGAATTATTATTTCATTGATATATTCCAGGTACCAATAATAGTAATAACTAAATAAATTGAACGAATAAATGAATAAATGAATGTAGAAAATGATATCGCTGCTATTAGAGAAGCAAAAAAAAATTCAAAGTGATAAAATTAGACTACATAAATCCGCAAGTTTTCTCAGTTGAAGTATTCTAGGATGAGGTTTAGAATCATTATGAAATAGGAATCAACAAAATATACCTTATTTAAAAAAATACTTACTATCATAATACTGTCACCAGGTAAATGTATTCATAGTTTTAAAGACATATGCCCTTCAAGAAATGTATGCTCTCCTAGCTCCAGAAATATGGACTGAATATACTTTTTTCTATTCCTGCCACTAAGTATAACTGAAAACTCTGGACACAATACATGAAACAAACGGAAGAATATTCTGAAGGGCAGAGGAATGAAGGAAGCTTAAAATCTTGAGACACAAGGAAGAACACAGTAACGAGTTCCCTGGGTTTTCTTTTCCCTCAAAACAGCTGCAGCCAGAAACCCAGAAACACCAACAGATACAGGTGCAAAGCTCCAACAAAAATTACTCCTTATCCAAAGGGCCAGGAAAGAGGCAGCCTAGCAAGTGAGATAACTGCTGAGAGCAACTGTCCTACTCAAGGCAAACACCATAGAGAGCACCTGTGGCCCCTCCCCACCTCACTAGGAAAGGCTGAATGGGAAGCCCAGAAGTTCACCCTATCCACGTAGTTGCCTCAAGTCCCCTGCTGGGGTACAGTCAGAGAAGGGTAAGTAGGGAGCTGAATCTTTGATTCCTACCGGGTAGTAACGACCCTCCTACCTTGAGTCAGGGGAGACTATGCAGGAAGCAGTAACAAGACACTTCTACCGGACAGAGAGTGGAGGCTTACTGGGGAGCTGGGACCTCTGTTGTGCCCAGCAGTGACGTAGCATTAACTCAGGAGGAGTGAGGACCTGTACTTACACCTACAGCTGGCAGTAATGAGGCAGTACCCCTCCCTTGCACAAATGGAGTGATGTCAAAGGAAGCCAGCAGAAACAGAAGGCTTAAATGAAATACAGCTTCTCAAAACGTAATATGTAAAATTCTCAGATATCAAAAAGCAATCACTCATTGTACCAAGAACCAAAAAGGTTTCAAATGGAGACAAAGAAGATAACCAATGGATGTCAACATCAGGATGACAGGGATGTTAGAATTATCTGCAAAAGATGCTAGGGCAGCAATCATAAGATTGCTTCAATGAGTAACTACAAACACATTTGAAACAAAGAAAAAGAGAGATCGTCTCAGCAAAGAAATAGAAAATCTGAGCAATGAATTGGAAGTGTTAAGAACTAAAGATAATTTCTGTAAAATAAAATAACTAGAATAAAAACTGGAAGGGCTCAGCAGCAGACTGGAAGAGACAGAGGAAAGAAGGATTGAACTAGAAGATAGAATGAGAGAACTTAATAGGAATAACAAAGAGAAAATAGACTGGAAAAAAACAAAACTGAGAAAGCCTTAGGGACCCGGGGACCTATAACAAAATATCTACCACCCATTTCAATAGACTCCTGGAAGGAGATAAAGGGCAAATATAGAAATGTACGTGAAGAAAAATGGTTGAAAATGTCTTGATTTTTGGCAAGATATATAAGATCACAGATTCAAGAAAAACTCACACAAACCCCAAACAAGATAAACCTAAAGAAATCCACCACAAGAAACATCAGAGTTGAAAAATTTTAAACTACAAAGAAGAAATCTTGAAAGCAACCAGAGAGAAACAAAACCTTATCTATACAGGAAAAACAATTCAAATGACAGAGGATTTCTGATAAGGAAATCATAAAGACCAGAGAAAAGTGACAGCATTTTTCAAATATTGAAAGAAAAGAAGAGTCAAGTCAGAATCCTATATCCAGTAATGAAACCAGTAATTCCTTCAGGAATAAATGGAAAAATCAAGACTTCCTCACATAAAGGAAAAGAAGAGACTATGTCACCAGAAACTTACCCTAGAATGGCTGAAGGAAGTTCTCCAAAAAAACAATATAAATAAGTAAGTAAGTAAGTAAAAGAAGGTAATTTGGGACATCAGAAAGGAAGAAAGAACACAGTAAGCAAAAATACAGGTAAATATACCATCTTTTCTTCTTCTCTTGAGTTTTACAAATATATTTGGCAACTGAAGCAAAAATTATCACACTGATATGGTTCTAAATTAATGTGGAGAAGATATTTAAGACACTTATATAAAAATAGTGTAAGGTAAAGAGACATGAAGGGAGATGAATTTTGTACACTTCACTCAAATTAGGTAAAATTATGCCACTATAAATAAAAACATTATAAATAAGTCAAATGGAATCTTCCCTTCCTTCCTTTTTATCTTCTTTGTTTTCTTTCTCTTTTTCTTTCTTTCTGGCTTGCTTGCTTCCTTGCTTGCTTTCTGCCTTCCTGCCTCCTCTCCTTTCCTCTCCTCTCCTCTCCTCTTCTCTTCTATATACTGGTATTACTTCTTTTTTAAAAAATTGCATCTCTAATATTCTCATTAACTTCTAAATTTATTATTGTACTCAAATTAGATACGGTTGATACAAATGTTCTTATTAGAATTACAAGTGACTTTCTCTCTTAGTATGCAGCTAATTTTTACATATGCTGTATGGATCAGTTATTGCTATAATGATTTAAAAATGGTGATTTTTCTCATTTTATTCCTTCTACACTTATTAACTGGCATTCTACTGTAGAAAAGAGCTTTCCTGTCTCCCTTATCTGGTCTATGTACCAATACATGTATAGGTTTACGTTTGTTTACTCATTGTCAGCTTAGGATCATGTGTTCTTATTTTAATTAACAGGTTACAACTCCTTATTGTCATTGTTATACTCAAACTTCCTACATTTGGCCAACAGCAGCCCTTTCAGACAGACGTTTTTGTCCCTTTCCTAGGTCTTCATTGTTTGAGCCATTCATTAGGTTTTGGCACAAAAAAAAATACTTTAGAATCGTCTTGTAATTTTCTTCTCACGGTCGTAGAATTTCCATTTCTTCAAGTTTCTGTTTGTGAGAAATGGTACATGATGATTCCATAGTGTCAAATGAAGTCTTTCAATGAAAGATGAATATATTAGTTCTCTCTCATTTCTTTTCCATCTGTAGAAATATTATTCCAGTGTCTCCATCACAACTCTACTCATGTCTATATCTATCTACCATATGCACATTTAGCTTATCAAGATGATAGCACTGATACTCTGTTCTCTGAAACAATTTCAATGGACATCTAGATAGATTTAGTGGTAATCACCAAAGTTTTAACACAGTGTCTGTATTTTCCTCTTTATCGGCTGCATTTGTTAACAAGTAGGCCTCTTGTTCTTTCATTTTAACACGGGGGCAATATGATTTTTCTATGTATCAAGAAGTGTGCCTTTGCTGACAGGTGAAGAATACACAGTAAGAAAAGGACAGGAACATTAGGCAGACCGGCCAGGAGGCTATTGTACCAGTCCAAGAGAGAAGTAAGAGACAAAAGAAGAAATCACAACTATCTCCCAGGTTTTGCTTGGGCAACCAGATGGACAGTGTTCCTCTGTGAATGATACGGAAACTCCCACTTCAGCATGTGAGATCTGTGAAGTTCAGTAGGCATGAAGGTAGTAATAAACAAACACTGTTGGTCAGGGTAGAATTCAGGGCACTCTAACTCCAGGCGTCAACAATAGGATGATGTGATTTAAAGCCATGAGACTTGGTGAGCTTCCCTAGACAGAAGTGTTGACAAGGAAGAGGATCCAGAGGCTAGATATATTTCACATAAGCAAACTAGAGTTATAAACAGTACATAAGACCAATTAAGTAAGGGGTGAGTATTTGTTTTCCAAGCATATTCACTTGATGAGCCTTTAAAACACTGATTTTGCTGAGAAGATTAAGTCATTTTTCTAAAAATCCAATTTACAGATCATTTTTCACGAGCACATCCAGATTAAAAAGAGGTTCAATGTCACTTAGGACTTAATGTGGGATGATAAAGACATCTTTCAGAATCCTCCCATTTCATTACCTGTTTTCTGAAATGCACAGCCATAATTTTGCATTTCCCCCCTCCTTTTCAAGCACAGGTACCTACCTAGGATTTCAAATAGAGGAACCTGACGAGTTCGCGTATTCTTGATTTCAGGCAATGTGCAAATCACTAAATTACATGGAATACAACAAAAGTTTTAAGGGATTTTGTATTTTGCTTAAAAAACAGTGATGGTGAGAAAAAGCGATTTTCCATTAAAGGCCACGTCTGGACACGTGAAACCATGAATGTCTTCAAAAGTCCACTAAAACCTGTGCAGACAGAAAATAAAGCAAGGGGAGTGGCTGTCTCATTCTAAAGATGGAGATGATGTGCAGCACCCTGAGGACATGTTCTACTGTTCCAAAAACTGCAGTTGACCTTGATCTGAATAGTGCCAACCAGTTCAGTTGAAAATTGGGATGGAGGGAAACATGATGTGATTACTGTATTAGAAGTGCTATTTTGATTTTCTAATAATTAACATAAGCCTGAAAATTGAATTCAGAACAATAACTGGGGAAAAACGACTTCACATTCACCCCAATCTATGAGAGCGAAAAGCCAACAGCAGTCAGGGGCACATATCATACCTGACCAGAAGAAAACAAATTGTTCCACCTACTCTATCGTGCTTCATTCAGATTTTCCAAATCCAGCACATCAACTGGGATAGATTTATGTCTAGTGCAAACACATGACCATTCATACATTCTGCCTCTCTCGGGTTCCTTTATTTAGGCATATAACTTTGCGGTTTTTATCTCTGCCAAAGATCCATCTGATCTGATGTATCAGAACTTCGTATTTCACACCTGTAGCGGGGTGTGGGGGAAAGCTTTCATGGAGAGAGAGAAAATTTGAAACAAAGGTTTTTGTTATCAGAAAGATGCATACAAGAGGATTAAAGTTTTTCCTTCTAGATCCAATCTAGATGCAATATGCATCATGCAGCCTCAGGCAAACCACATTTCCATTGGAACAACCAGCAGGAATGGTGATGAGCTTATGATGGATGGAGGCCTGCTTGGGAAGCAAATGAAAGACCATGTTTTTACCAGTCAAATAAAGTATCTGAGAGTAGACTGCCTTATTTCCTTTACGTGGGTAACAGCAGTAAAATTCAAAAGGTTGGTAACGCTCTCAGCTTATGGTAAACTTGGTTCTCAGCCACTTATTCCCCAGTTATGAGGAAACACGCTACTATTAATTCAGATTAAGCCAGTCTTTGGCATCTGTCAAAGACATGAGTCAAGTTACAGGTAGCAATAGACTGCCGGAGTCCCCCAGAACTCAATAGGTCTACTATTAGATCTGGCTTCAGATCTTGAGAAACGTGTGCGTTCTATTCTATTCTATTCTATTCTATTCTATTCTATTCTATTCTATGCATCCCAGTACAAGTGCTTCGACCTGTCTTTCAACTGGAGACCTCCATGAGTTGACAAAAACAAAGTATGAGTAAGGAGGTACATCAGGAAGATGAGTTAGGGTCAGATGGACAGTAAGGCAAATACTTGGGATACTCATATAAACCCAATCTGTTCCTACTTAAATTTTCTCTGAGCTCCCCACGTATCTTTATTTAGGATGTGAATTTATACTGAGTGCCACAGCCCTTGTTCGCTGACTAGGACTTTGTGACTCTGGTATTTACTACCTGTGTATTAAAGTAGGCTGATGATAAGTCCCAAGGTGCCTGACAGAGTCCTGGCTTTGTCCAGGTATAAGCATCACTAACATCCCATTCATTCTCCAAAGTCCTCCCATTTGGATAATACATTTTATGGTCACCTTATTTACGGGGAAGTCTGTGGTAGGGGTGTTCTGCAGGGAACCGGATCATAAGATATCAAGGGAAATATTGAAACAACTTCCTCTTATCATCGTAGTACAAGTGATGAAGAAGTTAAGCTTTCCTGAAGAGTAACGTTAGCTTGAAATTTTTTTTCTTTTTCTACAACAAACCAATATGCTCAGGGCAAATGCAACAGGTTGGGAGGGCACTGGTCAGAACTGAAGGTCTGCCTTCCTGGAGCCTGATGCTAACGAGTGGAGCAGCAGTGACGGGAGCAAAAGCAAAGCCAGGGCACAGCAATCTGAAATCACAGTGGGTGGTAACTGAAGGGCCAGGTAATGACATCATTTCTTCTTGCCTGGGTGTACATTTTTTAATGAGGCTTAAAACGGTCTCAGAAATTGCAGGGTAAATGCCAGGAAATAATCTAAATCTAGAATAAGGGTATTTGTAACATAAGCTGAAAGATCGTTAGAAACAAGTTCTGGGAAACACTCGGTCTCTTCTTAGAATGGCCCACCCAACAGCATCATTTAAAATTCAGCTTAGAAGAGCTTATTTAAAAAAACAAAATAAAATTACATTTGAGGTGGCTGGCTGGCTCAGTCGGTAGAGCATGCAACTCCTGATCTCAAGGTCGTGAGTTTAAGCCCCACGTTGCGTGTAGCGCTTACCTAAAAATAAATAAATAAATAATTAAAGGAGAAATTTAATTTCTATCTACGGCCAGCGTCCATTAGAATTGAAGCTTTAAAAGTGTCGGAAGCAGCGGAGGAGAATATTTTGCACGACCTATGCCAAGCCAGGCTGTATTTATCTTAAGAGATAGCATTTCCTTTTAAAATATATTGGATTCTATAACTCTTTAATGAAAAAATCAGTTTCCCAGTAACAATGGCTTTAGAAAAGCTCCAATCTCATTTTAGCTTCATTAGAGAGAAGGGATTGACCACATCTTCCAAAATGGCTGTATGTGTCCACAGTAGGTCCTGGCTGGGGTAGTTTGCTAAGGAATGCTGGGTAGCGCCTGACCTGAATCCTCAGCAAAGAAATATGCATCCTGGTCAGGTGAGCAGTAACGTGAATAATGAAACTCAGAGGAGGCCATCCAAGATTCCATTACATGTAAACCTTATTACAGAAAATTCTGACTCCACTGAAATAAGCAAACAAGGAAACAAATCAACAGAAGGCTCTTTTCTCTTTCTGTGAAGACCTAAATATGATCATCAAAACAGGTCAGGAGAATCCGTGAACTGAACCACCAGTATGAGAAATTAGAAGGCGCCTATTGAGCAGATGCAGACAGAGGGCGCTGCTTATGAAAGACTCGGACATCTTTAGGTCTCGCCTGTATGATCGATCGGTACTCAAAACACATCGTGCTTACAGCTTGGGCATCCTGAGTGGAAAGCTTTACATAAATTAGGAATTCATTTTGTGGCATGTTTTTGTTTTTGAAGATTTTATTTTTAAGTAATCTCTACATCCAGCGTGGGGCTCAAACCTACAATCCTGAGATCAGCAGTTGTATGCTTTACCGACTGAGCCAGCCAGGCACCCCGTTATTTTTTGTCATTATATTCTATGTTAGTTCACACGAATAAAATAAAATAACAGACTTGGGGAAGAGTCACACTTCCTCTTAGCCTGTTGACTAAGCCTATTGACTCCAACGAGTCCTGATTGAAAAGCATACTAATTTTAAGGAAACTGTCAATGTTTGACTATGTAAAACTTTTCAAATAAAATCTTACTAATAAAAAAAATACTCCTATGTAGAAAGAAAAAGTATAAGAAAAAAGATCCTTCCAGAAACACTGACCTAAGATATGGTAGACGACAGAATAAACAAACTCAGGTCACAAAAAGTAACCAAAGAAAACAATGATGAACTACGTTTGGGTCATTTCAACAAGTACATGTTTGTGTTTTCATTTTAGAAATCAAGGGTATGTCTCCTATAACATAGGCAGCACATTATAATTTGCACATTAATTTCCTCTGAAATTGAATTAGAAATTAGAAATTTATGCATTAACTACTACTCAAACATTTTTGTAATTTATAAAATGTCTTTTTCTTCCCCAAATTGATTATTTTAAGAGAATCAAATTGAGTCTTTTTGAAAAGAAGGGGTCAATTGTAAGGTCGATGGATGGTAAGTAGACTTTTGGGGGGTAATCATTTGGTAGTATATAAACTACACTTCACATGTCAAATTATAATGCTGTATGCTTACAACATACATAAAACAAAATAGCCTTTTTTATATATTTAGGTATTACGTATTACCCATGTACTCAGAGGCCCTATAGTTTTAGTGTCTTATTGATTATTGGCTGTTCTTTCTGGCAAAAGAATATTGCATCTGGACTTGTTCCATGAATTCAAAAGACCTAACATTGAATTTGATATTTAGACTGCATTTGGTGACATTATAAAATACATCTGGCTATTGGATTTTTATAATATTTAATCTCCAAGGGAAGCATGAGAACGAAAATGTCAATCTGTAAGACATTTTGAAAGAGCTGTTCATTTTCTTTAAGCTTCATCATGATACAAAAGGCAGTAATCCTTAGAGAACCTATTTTTCTTCCACAATAAAAAGAATAACAATGATGTTACACTTATTTCTTTAACTCAAGTTGAAGCTGTCTAAAGAGAATTGCAGTGTGGAGAAGATACTATTAACTCTTTGATCTAGAGAATGGTTAGCCATAAATGTAATGGCATCATAAACTTGACCCAATTATCATTTTGTAGGCTGCGTAATTCTAGCACTGATAAATCCTAATTGTTGTTCTCAGCTTCACTGTCAACAGTTTCCTCTGTACGTCCAGCTTGGTCTTTGCCACATCAATATCTTCACCTTTGAAAATATACATATACACTATGTCATTCTCACCCCACGCTGAACTAGATCAATTCTCTCAATATCTTCCGGGTACTTCCTCATTTAGCTTTTTACTCAAGGTATGTCACCCACAGGTTACTACATTTTTCGTCCCCAACATAACAGGATGTTTCAGAATTTCCATATTGCTAAGTAAGCCTTCTCTGTGTCACGGAACAGTTAGGGTTTCCACTGATACGTGGGTCTAGAAATTGTTTCTCTGCTCTTCAAAAGCATTTGGTCTTTTGTTAAATGCGACGGCAATATTTAATTTCTTGACTATTTACTTTGATATGTTAATAGGTCAATCTGAATCAATGTTTTCACGGAGTTTACGTGGTCAGAAGATGAAGGCTATTTTAGTTTAACTGATTTTATAAAAAGACTGATGTAATACCATATCTTATTAGGTGTTTTATAAAAACATTTTAGGATTATATGTACTTACCATCAGATATCAGTGAGATGCTTCAAATAGTGGTAACTACTGTTATATATGCAAATAATGCAAGATTGGAAAAACACCAACATATTCAAGTTCGGATTCCACCAATTAAGATTTTTTGATTGTATAATATTTATAGACTCCTAGCTTAAGATGTTATCTTTATAGTCAGAAAGGTTGCATAGTAACATGGAAACTATTTCTGATATAATAGAAATAGCCACTCTTTTCTGAGCACCTACTATGTAACAGGAACTTTATACCCACCATTTCTTAGCTTTACCACAAAGCCTTCACGTATGTACTTCTGTCAGCCTCACGTTACAGATGAGGAAATAGACAACCACACAACTTGGAGAAACTTTCCAGTGTCACACAACCAGTACATGGTACGAAACGCTGAAACTAGGGCTTGTGAGTTTTCAACTCTGAGAGTTTTCACTGCAGCGTCCACTTTTAACGCCCCTGAAAAAAATTCGAAGGCAAAGCGTACGTGGGAAATGATGCATGCACATCGACACGGTTTAGAAAACAATGCAAAACTTAGCAAGTGAAGATGTGATGTCATAGCAAGTATGATTATCAAACATTTCCTTTCTTTTAAAAATTTTCTGAAAAAAATTTTTTTGCAATAGCTAACACTGGGGAAAACAAGTAAAAGCAAAAAAGCACTAGGGCAAGTTCAGTATTGAGGCATTCATTCCTTTTACACGATGGACTTGGATTAATTAGGTGAAGTTGGTTATCATTTAATTTTTCTTAGGCGAAGCATATAAAGACCTGCTCGGGACTAAGTAGGCATGGTTGTTCAAGGAAGCGGACTTCTCGATGACAACCTAAAAAAGGACCTGATAGGAAACGAGATGAGCCTCAAAAGACTGGTAATATTATGTTTTTAATAATGAAAGCATTAGCACCACAATTGTTAGAATTTTATCTGTTCTATCGTGAAATAAGGATCTAGACAGTATGCAGTAATTAAAGATTGACTTTGATTTAGATAATCCATTTTAATTGCATTTTTAATTGTAGGGAACATTTTATGAAGTACCATCTGAAAATGCTGATGTAGAAAGCTCAACTAATCAAGATCATGCCGTTATATTTGAATTACCAGAAAGGGACCATGAGAAGTAAGAGTAAAATACATCCCTCAACTGCACACAAGTCCTTGTAATCTCATCTCACCTCCCGGAACAATGCAAAACAAATTAAAGCTGGTTCACAAAATGTCATACAATCTGGCAGCAAGATTTTAATTGATGAAGAAACGGCTTTTTAATGATTCTTTAACAACTACAGAAAATTTCTATTACTGGGAGTCATGAAAAAAACCACCTTAAGGGGACAAAATTATTTCTACCAGTTTTTTAATCTTTTTTTTTTTTTTTAAATCAATTCAGAGGTCCCCTGGACACCTTCTGACCTATTCAAACTCTACTCTGTTTACTGTGGTTGAAAGGATGGGCACCCGACTTGTTACTGGGAATGTTTCCCCCACCTTTCCCAGACCCCCACTGCGAAAGTCTTTTAAAAAATATGTCTGAAATTAGGAAAACACAACTTGCAGTTACCAGGTTTACTTGACCTGTATCACCACTTCCCACTGGCACTGTCTTACCTAGTGTGGCTATTCTCATGAATCCGGTGATCAATGTTAGTCTTGAAATGAGTTTGGATATATGAAATTTGGTTTTACTGGTACCCTTTCCATCTGGTCTTCTTTTGTTTTCCAGTCTCCAATGTGGCACTTGCCACACTGTATTTTTAAAATATAAATTTATTTTCAGTCTTTCCCACTAAAGCAGGGGAACACAGTATGTGTTCTATACATATTCGGATGTTGAATAGATTATGATTTTCTTCTATCTGGATTCAAATTGGATTGATTTTCTTCTATTTGGATAGAATTAATATGAATTTGGATTCATATTAATAGCTCTCTATGCTTCCCACAAATACACACACACACGTGCGCACACACACACACATAAGCACACTAATTAAAGGCAATACAAAAATATTATCTTTGCTTTGGATATTCCACATATATTAGAGTATATCTGGAATCTGACTATGATCCTGGCTCTATGACTAATCTATGTAAGAGAAATTCATTAATAATCTTTTAAACCTTTATATTTACAGTTTCCTTTCTTCAGAATTATGACAGCAGTAAAAATCAAGCTATTGTTAAAATAAAAGTTGCTATCAAATAAGTTTTGAAGGTTGCTAGAAAGAAAAACTAAAGGAAATGGAAAGAAGATATAATTCAACTGAAAATGAAAATGAAGTAATTCACATAATGTTTAATAATGGTTATTGGATTGTCCTAAATTCTACATTTTCCATGGTTTGACTGGAGTTAAAATCATATTCTCAATCTATTTCCCATCTCACAGTTCCATCCAAAATAGGTATTAAACTTAAAAAAAAAAAGCATACATTCACCTGGAAAATTTAGATTACAGGAAAGCAAACTCATAATAATCAAGAAATATTTAAGAAATTATTTCTCTAATCTCCTAATGTGTTTTTAATCACATATTCATTACTATAAATGAAAACTAAGAAGTAAGAGTGTCCAGATTGTTTTTTTTTACTTAAGTATTTACTTAGCAAATATTATAGTTTCAGCTTAGGGTTTTATGCAATGAGCGTTGGGCAATGATATTCTCACGTTAGTATAAGTGAGACCCACAGACCACTGTTGAAGGTTCGTGTCTTTTTGTCCCACCCTTGGAAGGTCTGCAGCGAGGCTCAGCCATCTGGACAATAATAACATTATCTAACAATTATATAACAATAGAGAGGAAGTAGGTACCACTTGGTGTCACAGAAAACTCTAATTACAATTGTTTCACCTATCACCAAATTGACTACAATTAAAATTTCATCAAAACACATGGGTTAAGCTGATTTTCTACCTAAAATCATCGCAGCAGCAGCAATGTTCTTCCGTCTACTGCTCAGTGAGATGAAACACTGGGTATTCAGAGAGTTTCCACTTGATGCTACTTTTGGAGGATGGTGTGGGGGAGGTGGTGTTTCTGAGCCCAAATTAGCCCTTAATGAAGTTGCATTCTGGAGGGCATTAGAGAAACATCTCTGGTACTATAATAAATCTTACGTGGAATTTAAGAAACAAACCAGATGAACGTAGGGGAAGGGGAAAAAAAAGAGGGAAGCAAACCACAAGAGACTCTCTTTTTTAAGTGTATTTATTTATTTATCTTGAGAGAGAGGGCGAGACAGCAAGCAAGTGCACGTGCATGAGTGGGGGGAGGGGAAGAAACAGAGGGAGAGAGAATCCCAAGCAGGCTACATGCTGTCAGCAGAGCCCCATGTGGGCCTCGAACCCGCGAACTGTGAGATCATGACCGGAGCTGAGACCAAGAGATGGACGCTTAACGGAATGAACCACCCCGGTGCCCCCAGAGACCCTTAACTATAAAGAACAAACTGAAGGTTGTTGGAGGGAGATGGGCAGGGGGTGGGCTAAATGGGTGATGGGTATGAAGGAGGGCCCTTGTGATGAGCACTGGGTGTTGTATGTAAGTGATGAATCACTAACTTCTACTCATGACACCAATGTTACACTACATGCTAAGTTAGAATCTAAATAAAAATTTGAAACAAAAAATTAAGTAAAACGTGGATTTAACTCTAAAAAATAACTTTAAGAAGAAGTTCTATAACTTGAGAAGGCAGTTTGTGTTTGGGAAGTATCAAGGCAAGAAACGCTACTTATGTTAATGTAGGAAACACATCAAAGCTCAAATAAAGTAAAACAGGATGCGTATTACACTTTCAGATTAAGGTATATCATTCTTAAGGAGTTCGATATAGTAAAGATGAGAGATTTTGATGAAAGGTGATGACGTGTTTTTTCCGTCACAAAAACTGAAAGAAATGTCAGAAAGAAAAAAAAAAAGGGTAAAATCTCCATTAACATTGAAACTGAGGTATCGACATACCACAGATCTTTAAGCATTATCTTTTATAGCTTGTGTAGATGAGAATACTTTCTTCTTTATTTATTTCAATAAATATTTATTGAGTACTTATTGTGGGCATGCAGAGTAAACCCATCCATGTGCCAGAGATTTTTAAGGAATGTCTGCTACATTTTGCATACTTTGAGCCATATTACTTTCTTCAATAAATATTTATTGAGCATTTATTATGTGCAAGCAGAAATTCAGCACCCTCAGAAAGTGGTTATTGTCAGGGGAAACGAACGGAGATCAATATCCTTCATTATGGAAGAATGAAAGCTGCTATCTGCTTTGGGCCCAGAAAAGAGAGGGATGTTTCTACCTAAAGCTGCTTTTCGAGCCACAGGTGGCATCCTTCAGGATCCCTTTGTTTGGATGGAAAGGTAAAAGAGCAAAACAAACCTTGCCACTAGAGAGCCTTTTCCCTCTCCCTGACATGGGGGATCCGTACAACCTGAGGTTTCCTGGGTTGGGAACTGGAGAGTCTTGAGAATCACGTAGTAGGGCTGGGAAATCCTACTTGTCAGGCAGTGATTCCCAGAAAGAAACACACACACACACACACACACACACACACACACACACACACATACACACACGTTAGGGCTACTTTTCTTTCTTTTGTGAAAACAGGGTCAGAGTATATGTGATTTGGCTTCTTTCATTAAAATATATCATACAACTCCTTTGAGCTCAATATTCAATGTTATAAATATGTCAGTCCTTCCCCAAACTGACCCACAGTTTCAATGCAATCCCAGTATAAATTCCAAAATATGTCTCCTTCCCACCCAGGTCCTGACAAGCTCATTCACTGACAAGCTATAGATGGAAGAGGAGTGCCTGGGTGGCTCAGTCGGTTAAGCATCCAACATCAGCACAGGTCATGATCTCCTGGTTCGTGGGTTCCACCCCCACTCGGGCTCTGTGCTGACACCTCAGAGCCTGGAGCCTGCTTTGGATTCTGGGTCTCCCTCTTTGCCTCTCTCTCTTTCTCTCTCTCTCTGTTGCTCTCAAAGATAAATAAACATTAAAAATTTTTTAAATAAAATAATTCAAAAATAAATCAAATGTAGATGGAAGAGCAAAGAACAAAAAATAACTAAGATATCTGAAGAACAAGGGAGAGCTGTGCTATGAAATGTCAAGGTTCATATCAAACTTTATTATTTTACAGACTGTGCTTTCAAGAGAGAGTGAGAAAATTAGACTCCTGAAACAATGTAAAACACAGATAGATGATAGATACATAGGTAGATAGACAGATTAATAGATAGGTCAGATATATGTCAGGGATGGCATTAAAAAGTAGCGGTAAAGGGGTGACTTTGGCTCAGTCATCCAACTCTTGATTGCGGCTCAGGTCGTGATCCCAGGATGGTGGGATCAAACCCTGCGTCGGGCTCCGTGCTCCACACTGAGCGTGGAGCCTGCTAAGATTCTCTGTCTCACTCCCTCTGCCTCTGTCCCCTGCTCACTCTCTCTGTCTCTCTCTAAAACAAAAATAAATAAATAAATAAAATCAAAATGAATTTAAAAAGTACTAGGAAAAATATATGGTTCTGGGAAAACCAATTTTCCATCTGTAAGTGGCAGATACCATAAAATATTTCTATACCTTCCCAGTAGGGAATATTTTAAAAATATCAAACAAAATTGGAAAGTACAAAAGATATATTGATAGATGTGCCTGCATAAAATTTCAAAGCTTTTGTTTATTTATTTATTTATTTTTTCTTTCTTTCTTTCTTTTTTTTTAATCAAAGCTTTTGTTTAGAGACAGCATATAGAGAGTAAAAAGGGAAGCCACAAACCAGGGGAAGATCTTTTGATCACATAATCCCAGCAGATAAAAAATGTAGCAAATCACGGTAGTCAATAAGTAATAAGCAAAAAACTTGTAGAAAAATAGCAAAATATGTATGCAGGTATTTCCAGAAAAAGCAGTGCAAGGCAACCCCTAAACCAGTATAAAAATTCAGTCTCTCAGTAGCCTGAAAAGTGCAAATAAATATTGCAATGAGACACCATGTCAGTCCAACTAGACCGCGAAGACCAAAATTTAACAATACCAAGTGCTGGTAAAGATGGGGGGGGTGGTTAATGGGAACACTTATAAAATGTTTATAATAGCAGAAAACTGCAACTTTTCTACATGCATCAACATAAAGATGGAAAAATAGATTGTGAATAGTCAATTAATAGAATTCTACAGACATCAGCACGGAGCCATAGCTATAGTCAACACGCATGGCATTGGAGCCATAGTGTTGAGTGAAGAAACAAGCTACAAATAACACTAAAAAGTCACGTCATTTGTCTTAATCTATAAAGGCTCCCATAACAAAATACCATAGACTGGGTGGCTTAAACACAGAAATTTATTTTCTCCCACTGGAGGCTGGAAAGTCCAAGGTCAAGGTGCCAGCTACTGAATTCGTTCCTGGGAAGAACACTCCTACTGGCTTGTAGTTTGTTGTCTTCATGCTGTGCTCTCACAGGGCAGAGAGAGAGAGAGAGAGAGAGAGAGAGAGAGAAGGAAAAGGAGATAGAGACAGAGAGAGAGAGAGAGAGATTCCCCTCTCTTCTATATGGCTACAGTCCAATTGGATTAAGGCCCTAATTTTGTGAACTCAAAAATTCAACCTCTGGTCACACTGTGGTAGGGCTTCAACATATGATTTTGGAGAGACACAATTCATTCCATAGCATCATCTTTATGAAGTTTAAATACAAGCAAAAGCAGACCAATATATTATGTAGATACTCAAATATCTTTAGTAAAACGGAGGAAATAATACAACAAAGGAAAAAGAAATGCCAAATTCCTTGACGACGCAGGGGCCGGGGCTGGGAAAAGGCATTCATGTTGATTCATCATTACCGACGATGTTCTACATTTGAATGAGGCAATTTGTGTTTATTTGGCTATTATAATCTATAGTTCTTTTTATTTCTTAATAAAAATGGGAAAATATTTATAGACTATTCCCATTTGGTGAACAAATTGCATATTTGTGAAATGCATTTGGAATGATACACACAGAACCATGTTATTACAGCCCATACTAAACTGATAACTTTACTTTCCTCTGCATGGTGGGATTATGAGTCATTTTTCTTGCTAATTAGTTTTTTTTTCTATTTTTCCTAAAATCCATGTCTTGTGTTAAGCGCTGTTTAAAGAAAATCAAGGTAAAATGAGTTCACGTGGAAAGACCAGACAGCACGCAAAAGGAACGTTTCAGTACCACATTTTCCAGGGAAACTCTACCTGTGGTGCACCAAGGTAGAGTGAGGGTGAGTGGTACAGACAATGCCGAGGGCTGCAGGGGCTTAGGGCTGTAGTCCTCTCTGCCAAGGCTCTTCCCACGCATTTAAATAAAACTGGATTTTACTGCTAAATAGCTCAGTTATTAGATGGGAAATTTAGGCAGTTTTCACTGCAGGTATTTCTTCATTTTGAGGCGTGACTGCTTTTTGAGTACCTGTCAGATTAAAGGAACCAGCTTCCTAGGTTGGGTTTTATTTACTGTCATTATTAACGATCCAACGGATGGAGTAAACACAGAGCCATTTAAGCCGGGAGGGATTGCTAACACCTGGGAAAACAAAAGAAGTCAGAAATTTCAGTCCTGTTGCCCGACTTCTGAGCAACAGCTCAATTTAAAATCAGTCATTAAAATTCGACAACTCTCAAATTCATTATTATTTTTTTTTTAGGGCGCACAACACTTTTCACCACTGTTGTTTTGCTTTTAAAAGATTACAGAAAAAAAACAATCTCTTTATTTATAACTTTTCTCTAAGGAAAGGGCTTCACCGTACCTTACAAGATATATATTGAGGGTGATGATGTATTGCTTAGTAGGGGGAACTTTTTGACCTCAATGAAATGCATTCTAAGTAATTACATTGCCTGAAGGCTGCCTCTAACTTTGAAGTCCCAGCAACCTGGAAGGAAACGTCAGGGACACAGACATGAGCCTGCATATGAAAGGACCTATGGGTTTTCAAGAGCTATGCTTTTATCCCCATGGAGGATGGAGATCTTCTACAGAAGTTCCCAGCCATGAAGAATCACAGATGGCAATGCTGACCTACACAGGAATGGGGAACACTGAATATACAGCATGAATAAAAAACAACAACAACAACAAACCTGCTGGGAGTACAGATGGTGTGACAAACGATATGTGTGTGTTGTGTATTTACAGCTAACGGTCATATGATTTATAGTCAAGGGACAGCATATCCTGTCAGGACCAGGAAGGACTTTTGGAGAGGCTAAAGAAAAACAAAGTATTTGCTACAGGAGACTAGACTGTGAACACAAGGAAACAATAGTTTGAAACGTGGAAGTGAGCTTGACCTTAAGAATATCTCTGTAGTAGCACTAATAAAGCACAAAGATGAAAATAAATGGACAGGAACGCTTGCGACTGCACAGAGAACCCAGTCTTCAAGAACACGTATGGAAGACACACACCCTTTGGTACAAAGGCAAAACCCTGTAAGAACTGTATCAGAAAGGGCCTGTAAGAACTGTATCAGAAAGGGCCATCACCAGAATACACTGAAACTCAGAAACGTGAAAATGTGAACCCAAGGACTTATTTCAAAATATTTTGATTGAGGGAAGAATCATTGCAGGTTTGTGCAAGTATGACTATTCAATTCCCATATTTACTTCCTTCTTCATCAGAATATGGTATTTCGTTCGAAGAGATACAACGGCTTTAACAAGGAAGAGATTCACGATGGAGGCCTTGCTAAGTGCGCATGACCATTTCACGTTGGCTCCTGGCATAAAAGAAGGTGGCATTTGCCAGCCACACATCTGGTTCTAGGCGATTCAAGGTGGGACATGTGCTGCTCACAGATGTTTCTGCGTGGGCTCCCAAAATCTCTTACGCCATCCTAGGTTTTCTTTCTCTTCATTCTTTCGACAACAAACCAGAGGCAAGAAATCCAGCAGAATCTTTGAGGTCTCAAGGACACAAAAGAGCCACTGGATGGAAGGAGCTGGACCCTCCAGTCACCTTTTGAGGGAAAGGCTTCGGGAGAACCACCTGCCTATAAACATTTACATTGGAATCTACATAAATGTTGACTACGTTATTAAGCCATTGCAATTTGGGGGGTTGTTCGTCATAGCTGTTAGCCTACCCTGTATTGATACCAGATTAAAAGCTCAAATAATAAAAATGCCCTCCCTTTGATAAAATTTAGTGTATTTAAAAAACTTGCAAATATATTTGCAGAATAATCTTTTTGAGAGAGCGAGAGAGAGAGCACATGAGCCAGGGAGAGAGGCAGACGGAGAGAGAAAGAGAGAATCTTAAGCAGGCTCCACGCTCAGCACAGAGCCCGACGTGGGGCTCGATCCCACAATCCTGGGATCATGACCAGAGCCAAAATCAAGAGTCAGGCGTTCGACTGACTGAGGCAACCAGGCTCTCCCAGAATAATCTTTAATAATTTTTAGGAAATAATGGGCAATGCAAAAAGTACCAGAAAGCTATCAGTTGACTAACACAAAGTTTTATGAGAAGAAAAGACAGATTGGTAAGCTTTACGTCAATTTCAGGCAAACAATGCGAAATGATAATTG
The DNA here is from genome assembly GCF_018350215.1 of Panthera leo. Lineage (NCBI taxonomy): Eukaryota > Metazoa > Chordata > Mammalia > Carnivora > Felidae > Panthera > Panthera leo. Next base: position 7,853,478 of record NC_056685.1, read on the forward strand.
AAAAGATAACTTGCGAGTAGATTAAAGGGGAGTACTCATTAGGTATCAGGAGTGAACAAGAACAAAATGTTCTACCTTGTTTTCCTGTTTGAAAATAGATTGTAATATAGGGTCTTTTCGTGGATGACATGAGCAAGTGTGCAAAAATATGTCATCTAGTATACTATAACTAATGTTTGAAAACATAGTTTGTAAAAACTATGGGGATTTTAAGACAACTTGCAATAAAATGGATTCAGTTCTGCCTAGCCTTTATATCAGGATTTATAGTTTATGAAGCATTATTGTGTACACCTTCCCTTTTGTATTGTATGACAAAGAATTGATGAGAACACTGATCCCCAGAAAGGAAAGGTAACTCCTTGAGACCATACAGTAAGTTGTAGCTGGGATCAACCAAGATTTTTTGGACTCTTAGCACAGCTCTCTGGCTACTACGTCATTGTGCCTCTCGTCTAGAGTCAATACTAAAATTGCTTCGTATTTATTTCACTGTTGGGTAGTGATAAAACAAACATGCCAGTCAAGATTTCTATTGCACAGTATCAGAAGAAGTTACTCTCTGATGTGATGCTTTATGAACTGAATGTTTGCTTCCCCCAAAACTCACAGGTTGAAACCCTGATCCCCACCATATGATGGTATTAGAAGGTGGAGCCTTCATAAGAAAACTTAGGAGTCAGTGAGGTCATGAGGGTCATAATCCTTCATGAATGGGATCAGTGCCCTTATAAGGGTCACCAAAGAGCTCGTATCCTCTGTCTGCTCTCCATCATATGATGATACAATGAGAAATCCACAGTCTGCAGCCTGGAAGAGGGTATTCATCAGGACTCAACTATGCTGGCACTGTGATCTTGGACTTTTAGCCTACAGAACCGTGAGAAACCAATTTCTGTTTTTCATCAGCCACCCAGTCTGTGTTACTTTTGTTATAGCAGCAGACATGTTCTACTAAAGGAGCCCATAGAAAATGGGAGCTGGAAGGACTTGTTTTATTCTATCATCTGTGGGCTCCATCCACAAAAGCGTGTCCGTGACATGTGTGGCTGGGTGACCCCCAAGAGCTGTGCCAATGGTAATATGCATAATGGAAAAGAGCAATCCTGGAAGGCCCTACCGTCAGGGTTCTTCCGACCTTGGAGGCACTGACCAGCTCTAATCTACCTCTGCTGTTGGCTACTATAGAGAAGGAAGTGTGTTCTATGGAAGTGCTTGTTATATAGTGTGTGAACAAATGTGTTTTGTTTGAATGCTGGGAAAGGTGGATGCTGTCATCGGATCTTTGCAACTAATACCAGAATCTTCTACCTTTAGAATAAAATATTATAAAAGCATTAAAATTTTGCCCCATTTTGAACATTTAAATAATCGCTGAAATTGTGAGTGAAGGGGTGAGGGGTGGAGGGGTGGTCCGAGAAGCAAGGGCAGGGTCACTTCATGTGGGGCCTCACAGGTCCTGCAAATGACTGGCTTTTCTACTGAGAGCGATGGGAAGTCATGGAGGTGTTTCAAACAGAGGTATGGGGCAACCTGGGTGGCTCAGTCGGTTAAGCATCCAACTCTTGATTCAGGCTCAGGTCATGATCTCATGGTACATGACTTTGAGCCCCACAGCGAGCTCTGTCCTGGCAGCACGGAGCCTGCTTGGGATACTCTCTCTCCTCCCTCTCTCTGCCCCTCCCCTGCTCGCACTCTCTCTCTCTCCTTCAAAATAAAATAGATTAACTTAAAAAATTTACAACACAGGATGGTGAAGTGGTGTGACTTACATTTTAATTAGTTTACTTTGGCTGCTCTGTTGAAACTGAACTAAAGAGGACAAGAAACAGAGAGACTAGTTAAAGACCGCTACAACAATCCAGGCATGAAATGGTAAGAGTCTGAAATGGGCTCTTTGTGATGGAGGTAGGAAAGGTCAGATTTCAGCTGTATTCTGAACATCCAATGAAATGATTTGTTGCTGGGTTGAATCTGGATGAGAGAGAGAGAGAATCATCAATGCAAAGTGTTTGGGCCAGAACAGGGAGAAGAACTGAATTACATATATTGAGACAAATGGGACTAAGTTTGAGGTGCTTGTTGGACATCTAAGAGATACTGTCAATAGTCAATGGGGTCTTAATTCTGCAGTTCGGGGTGGAGGTCTGGGCTGGAAGTCTAATTTTCTGGTCAGCATCACACAGAAGGTACTTAAAACCATGAGTATGGAGGAGATATGTAGAGATAAACTACAGACAGAAAGCAGAAATGCCTAAAGACTGAATTCTGATATACTTTGAAGTTTAACAGTTAGAGAGGTGATGTGAAACCATCAAAAGAGACTGACAAGGAGTATTTAGAAAGTTGGAACCAGGGGCACCTGGGTGGCTTAGTTGGTTAAGCATCTGACTCATGGTTTTGGCTCAGGTCACGATGTCATGGTTATGAGATCGAGCCCCATAGCAGGCTTTGCGCTGAGTGTGGAGCCTGCTTGAGATTCTCTGTCTCCCTCTCCCCCTGCCCCTCCCCACTCATGCTCTGTCTTTCACTAAGAAAGAAAGAAAGAAAGAAAGAAAGAAAGAAAGAAAGAAAGAAAGAAAGAAAAGAAAGAAAGGAAGGAAGAAAGAACCATACCCAGGTAGCAAATTTAAGAGCAGTTATTCCCAATTGGGAAATTTCAAATCAAAGTAAGCTTGAAGAATTGTTAAAAGAATACAGTTCATAAAAAACAAAGAGAGAGGATTTTCAGGAATGCCTGACAGCACAGCTACAATGGAAAAATAAACCTCCATGTCCGGCTGTTCTTGTGACAGTGGGGCAGCTGGGAGTGTAATGGGAGTGCGGAACCTGGAGATGGGGAGCCAAGGGCTGGAGGGCAGGCAAATGCACAAATCAGTGACCTTGACCTGTTTCTTTGGCAACAGAGAGCCACGATATGGGGGCGGGCTCCAGCCAAAACAAGGGTAGAGGTGTACAAGTGCTTCCTATAAAAACAACTACAGGTTATAGATCTTTCTGCAGATCTCATTAAAATTATGGATGCTTCACCCCGGAACAGTAAAGATATATACACATTCACAAACCATGGCATTTGTAAGTACAGAGGGCCCACAGAACTCTTAAACAATGGTTCTCAAACTGGTGACGTTTGGATTATACAGTTTGCTCATCAACGCCACCTTCTTCAAGAGAGGAGATTCATCAGGGATTTAAGAGAGCTCCTTGCTTTGGGTTCAGAGCTATTCCGACCCAGCTACTTGGTTATAGTGTGGGATTCTCACTGGTAGAGCTTAGTATCCATCTGCTAATAGAGAGAGACAATAATCATTCTGGGGGCCTGTGCCAAAGGAACACTTTACTAAAAACAATTAAATCAAATTTTAGTTGGGAATTGTTAAAGTCGCTTGAGGCAGTGTCACTTACATGGCCTCAAATAATGTCTCCAGTGTTGCAGAAACAACGATTTTCTCTCTGCACTGGAAGAAGAAGGGCTGGGTTTATTTTTTTCCCCTTCTCTTCCCTGAGCAAATCCCCATAACAAATAAAGTTACACTTCAAGACCGGATTACTCAGACTATTGGCTTTGCATGCCAATGTTTACTTTAAGTAAAAATGATACTTCTGAGAATTCAAATAATATGTTTAAGTATTTCCAGGCTACAGTTCTGCTTGCATTTGTCTTGGCACCACCTCACCACGAATGTGTCAGCTTTAAGAAAGATGACTCTTCAATCATAGTTGAATGTCTTCATCCAGTGTCTCACATGTGCTGGCTCCTCGACTATTGTCATTTGATGAAAAGTTTACCAACCCATTGGCTACACAACTCAATTGTCATCTCTTCTAGAAATGATCTCATTTTTTAACAAAAAAAAGGGAGAGAGGGAAAGGATAATAAAAAATCTACTAAAATAAATGAGGTGCTACAAAATTTATGATGATGGAAATAATCGATCAACAGTCAGCTAACTCTCCCAGAAGACTTCAGTCCCGTCCTTGTCCTCATTTTAAATAAATTCACGGTACAAATGTCAGTAATTGACCACAATCTTACAGATTATGCTAACTTTATTTTAAAGAAAGAACTTTTTTCCCCTTTGTGTTATGTTCTCTAAAGCATATTATCAGATGACGAGAGCAGTTCGTATGTCCTGTGGATATCTACTGTTTGTACTGATGCAATGATTATCCACCTGAAGGAATATAGTATAGGCCATACATCTATCATCTAAGAAAGTATAATTTTTTAAGAGGAGACATTAGTAACCTAACTTTATACTATGTGAAGCTCAAAGATTTTTTTTTTATTCTAAAGAACTATATTCAGGCTGTGTGGTCAGAACAGTGTGGGAGATATTTTAGGGTAATGAAAGGTGAACATCTTTAATTTCATTCACTTCGATTTTCAGCTATAAAACTTGCATGATCGTGGATATTATACAACGAATATAAAAAATTTAAGGGCACTCTGATTTCCGATACAATTATTTTGTAGCCTTTCCTGAAATATAACTGAGTTTTTTTTTCCATATGAGTTTCTTAGTTACCTTACGTAATGCTTAAAAAATATTTCCCTAGGTTAAGAAGCTCTTTCCATGTTTAAGTAAGATTCCACCTGGGTAGACCAATTTCTCCGTATTTTGCCTTCAGTTGCTGTTGAGGACAACTATGTCCTGTTCCTTTGAGATATATGTTTATAAATATTAGGGATCCATCTTTCTGTTGATAGGCATAGGGAATGCCAAGAATTCTAACTTCCTAGAGAAAGTAATATTATAGAAACAGAGAGTAGATCCGTGACTGCCTAGGGCTCAGGGTAGGAGCAGAGAATGACTAGAAGGTCATGTGAAACTTTGTAAGGTTATAGAAGTGTTCTAACGCTGGACTGTGCTGGTGGTTGCCCAAATGCGCAAATTTACTAAAAATCATCAAACTGTATACTTAAAATGGGGAGATTTTATGGTTATATATTCCTTCGGCTTCATATAAATATATGAAATATATTTACACATATGCATATACATAGCATGAAATATATGAAAAATATGTATATATATTAAGCATGAAATCTATCAAAGATTGTGATACCATGTAATTACCACATAATTACAAAATCTTAAATTAACTATAAGTTCTGAAAAATAAGATGGCTTGTTTTTCATATTTTTAGCTGCATTTATGTAACACTACACATTTTTAAAGATTATTCTGCTTTATGCCTATTTATAAACTATGCCTTCAAAAGATAAAGCATTTCTGGGACAAAAAAAACCCCACTTCACTATAGATTAATTTATTGGACAAAGTTTAAAACTACTTAGAGATTACTTGTTTGTGGTCAAAGAAAATTCATCTTTCCTTTCCTGCCTGTAAATTAGGAACTTTTTATTCTCATGCTAGTCACTTAATATTTATGGCTCTCTGCCTTCCAGGCATTGTAAGGATGGTTCATCCTGGCCTCAGTGTGGGTGGACAGTGTCATATGACCAGTTCTGGCTAGTGATTTGTGAGCAGAAGCCATGCCTGTCACTACTCTGCTAGAGAATTTTTTTTTTTTTTTTAACATTTATTTATTTTTGAGACAGAGAGAGACAAAGCATGAACGGGGGAGGGTCAGAGAGAGGGAGATACAGAATCTGAAACAGGCTCCAGGCTCTGAGCTGTCAGCACAGAGCCCGACGCGGGGCTCGAACTCACGGACCGCAAGATCATGACCTGAGCCGAAGTCGGCTGCTCAACCGACTGAGCCACCCAGGCGCCCCTCTGCTAGAGAATTTAATCTAGGTTGTGAAATCCACTAGAGATCTCTCTCTGTATTCTTACTTGGAGATCTACATATATTGTGGGATCTATAAATTATGTATATTTATATATACTTAATATATATCATATTTCATACATCATATATATACATATATATGTATATACATATATATACACATACATATACATATATACATATACATGTTATATATGTATATGTATGTGTATATGTGTGTGTGTGTGTGTGTGTGTATATATATATATATACATGTATAGGGAGAGAGAGAACACCAAACACTTGGCAATGTTTGGATTTGGCAATGTTTGGTGATGTAATATAACAGAGCTTATCCTGAATGATCGAGGAGGCAAGCATGTAGAAAGGGAGTTCAGTTTAGAGATGAATTGAAATGGTCTACATACGAGATGATGTGGTCTTAGCCAGGGCAGTAGAAGCAGAGGTGGTAGGAACTGAACGGATCTAGAATGTAATGTGAACACAGATGAGTTGATAAGCCTGCTGAGTTGGACTAACTGAATGAGAGAAGAGAGGAGTCAAGGGTGAAGACAAGGTTTTTGTCATAGCAGCTGAGACTTGGAGTTTCCAGTTACTGCAAAGAGAGGGTCGGTAAAGGAATGGGTTTAGAGTGGAACAGCAGGCGTTAGGTTTCGACAACATTAATTTCACGATGCCTGGCAGGTGTTCAAGCGGAAGTGCTCGCTGGCAGTGGTACTTTTACGTCTGGAGTTAAAGAGTGAAGCCAGGGTTGGATACATGAACTTGTGAGTTATCCGATCAAAGATGCCATTGAGAACCACAGAACTACATGAGACTACCCAGGAATGACAGAGCTCAGAACTCAGACTCGGGCAAACCAACGTTTAGAGTGGCAGTTCTCAACTCTTTTTTTCTTCTCCCCCCCGCCCCCCAAGACCCCCTCTACACACTTAAAATTATTAAACTTGTATGTATGTGGTTTATATCATTACATATGACATATATAATGCGTTCATAAAACGTGAATTCTGATACTCACTTCTATGTTCAGTCTACTGGGATATATGTCGTTTTGATTGAAATATATGAAGAAAACCCAGCTGCACAGAGATATGTAATTGAAAAAGGGAGAAACAGTTGAATAGATAACCTTCAGATAATTGTACATATTCTTCTTTGAATGAACACCCAAACTAGACAAATGGCAGTTTCTTAAACATTAGTAACAATGTGGATTACGAAATCATATCTGTCACATTAAAATGTTTTGGTCTATCTTACCCTTTGAATGGAACTTTGACCATGTGAGTTTATAACATCAAATATTGGGTCATTTGGAAAATATTGTTTCACTGAATTATGCAGATCTGCCAAGTGCCTACCACACTGACAAAATCACATTAATTATCATTATTACATGAGAGAATTATAAGCTTGATTGGAACTCTGTGAGGCTTATGGTGGCCAATGCAAGTTTTTCAAAATTCTAAGTTTTACTGGAAAGCTCAGATTTTATCATTGGCAAAAGATACCGTCAGAGTTTTCTTGAGGTGCGGAATCCCTTTATTGATTTTTTGGGAAAATTTCTATGGACAATCTTAAAGGAATGTGATGTCTCCTAGTACAATTTAACACAGGACGAGGCATAGCAGTTACCACCACTGCTTTTCTTCATTACTGCAAATGTCGAGAGAGTCCAAAGGCAAGTAATATCTCGCTATTATGAGTTTTTGTTTGAGTTTGAGGACCTTTGCAAGCGTCTCAGAGATCCCCAGATGTCAGAGGACCATACTTTTAGAACCATCAGCTTAGAGATTAGCTTCAGAAAGTCTTCCAGGTATCATGAGTATAAATGGCATATCCGAAAAAAAATCTTAACAATCACGCAGTCTATTGTTGTGGACTTCAACTTTTTTTTTAATGCAAATGTGACTATGTTCCTTTGAAAAAGTGGAGAGATTCTGAATGTAGTAAATACGTTCATGGGATAGAAAAATGATCATGCTCATGTAAATGAACTGTCTACATAATGAAGTATATGAATTAAACACTTTGTGCTGTTCTTATTCTGTCCTAAATGATGAATAAAAGGAAAAGTTGGTCAAGTTAATTAACACTTTATTAAAGAACAAAAATGGCATAACAGTAGATTTAGGAATGACTGGACACTAAGATAAAGCATTAAGTCATTAATTTGGTTATCTTGTGAGGACTTTGGGGAGAGTCCTAACAAGGTCGCCATGACTTTGGCAATGACCACAACTATACTGCGCTCAGTAACTTTAAGGGAAGAAAAAAACATATAAAGGAAGAGGGAGATAAGAAAATTGGATAGGTAATTATGCAAAGGTCTTAAGTAAGGGTCAGGTGATTTTCAGAAGGTCAGAAGGCAAAGTGTGTAATCAAAATGGCTGAAATAATAGTTAACCCTAAATGTATTGTCACTTTTCAAACTGACATCAGAGAAAATTTAAAAGGCTGATAATGGTTGTAAGAAGATAATTAGAAGGATAGCCATAGACCATATTAAAGGTAGCCAGATAGCGATGCTAATTAAAAATGTATACAATCTAGGAATACAAATGCACAAAATAAGAACACTAAAACAAATGCAACAAGTTAAGAAAATCTAGAATTAGTCACGATGACATAATTTAAGCGTCCTGTGTGATATCAATTTGAATCTTTTTGTGGGTAGGTTACTTACACTGGTGACCTTTATTATTTGAAGAAAAATTTCTTAACCTTCTGAGATGATTATTCTTTCTCTATTAGTTGACTTTTATAATTTTTTTTAGTGGGTGCCCATTTCTGTGCTATGACTATGTAGAACGTTGGAAAGCATTTTTCAAGTTGTCACGGCAGGGTATTGGGAAAAGTTTTTAATTAGCAAGTAATCGCTTCTCGGATAAACCTCATTGGCTACGACACTGCCACTGTGCAAAGCTTGGAAAGCATTTTTGCAATAAGTAATACCAGCTTACACTTGGACCTGAAAACTAGGTTTTACTGTTTGAAGTTCTCAAATGATGAAAAGCACGGTCACTGTCATTGTGTCTCTTAAAGGACAGTAAAGGACAGTGCTACTCTTTTGAAAACCAATCATGGAAAACCAAACATGCTTGGGGCACTTTAGTAATTAAAATCCCTTGGGAAAGGGTCCAAAAAGGATGGAACACACTGAAATCTGCTTCATAGTGAATCCAGGCGTCCTTCAGAGCCCTTTTTTAATCTGCAAGAGGTAGAGGTTGTAGGAAATATGTACAACTGTTGAGGGTTTGGGGATGGGCTTACCGTAGAGCAGAGGAATTGACTAGTCCTTTTCGACAAGTATAAAACGTTATCACAGAAATAGAGATTTGGGAGGTTTTAAGTCAGGGGACATTCAGTTCTCTAAGGTTACTAGAAGCCTTAAGTTATGGTCCTCTGTGCGTAGAAGGTAATAAAGATGTCCTGTCTTGTCTTGTTTGTGTAATCTTACATTTATGTATGCCTCTATATTGAAAGTTTCACACCCAGTCCTGTTTATTGATAAGCTGATACATTTCTAGTCTTCTCTTTAATTCCATCTTATGATAAAATAATTTATACTGTGATTTCATGCCATGATGAAGTCATCTGCATGGCTCTTCTCTTAAACATCATTATGCTAAGCTGAAAAGAGTTTAGAGAAAGGATGACTGGAAAAGAGTGTTCCTTGAAAAACATTACTTTCATATTGTTAATGATATTTTTGATCCCTGCAATAAATACCTTTTGAAAGTATTCACATCTAGCCACCAACCCCCTTCATTTCAGGAACCGACTGGATTATGATAAATCCATCATGTTTTTTTGTGTGTGTTGACAGCATGCACACAAGAAATTATTTTTCAACATATTAAGTATTTTCATAATAAGGTGTACCGAAAGTATAATTCCTAGTAATCCTGAGATACTTTGTCAGGCACTGCTTTCTACAGAAGATAATATCATTTACTTTAAAACTTTTTAAAGATTTCTCCAAGCTAGGTTAAAAGAAAATACTGCTCTCATATAGTTTAAAGACCCAATAGTGAATAGAAATATACAATTTGGGGTTAAAATATGATGCAATGGTGTTCTTCCCTTCATTTTTGAATTATAATCCAATTTGAGCTGCTGAGAAAACCCAGATACCCAGAAAGAAAAAACAGACTAATAACACCAGCTTTTCCAATTGCCGATCTCCATCCCTTCTCCCCGTGTTTACCCAAAGATTCAAGACCATTGTGAAAGTAATCTAATCTATATGTTCCAATACTGTGATGCCCACTTCTGGGGCTGAGGAAAACACAAGCATGTATCGCCCTGTAATCTGTGAAAAGACAGCGCTCCTTGGTTTTAGACATTGTGAAGACAGATAACAAAAAAGTTTGCTAAATCGTTCAGGTAAAGATGTTGCAGTTCCTTCAAATGCATAGGATTAAAAGGAGAACTTTCTGAAAGTGAAATTAAAAAAAAAAAAAAAAAAAGGAGGTAAAAGAAACAGTGTTTCAAACTGAGGATAGTTCTTCCCTCCGTAACATTTACAAATTCCTCTTCGCTGCCCTTTTGGATTAAGTAAAGCTGGTTCCCATAGAAACCGACTGTCTCTGATTTCACAGTCTGTAACACACAAATACCTCAACTTCCAGGAAACAAGGGTGATAGCTCCTCAGAGCTCAAGGACAAGCAGGAGGCTTTGGAAGCACACCTGCCTGGACAGGGGAAAACCACTGAGCTCTAATGTTAAATAAATGGTGCTTGAAAAGACTCACTTTGCATCAGAGAAATAATGTGAGCACTTACCAAACGACTTTCCATAGCCCATCAAGTTATCACAGGCAACGATGAGAACCTGTGATCCATAGAACTTTGTAAGAACTAAAATTCTTCAATCTGCGTGCCACCTTCTTGACTGAGGCGGTACTATGCCAGTGTTGATTGAGTTCCGGAGTCAGCTCCCTTGGGCCCAAACCCTGGATCTGCCACTCCGGAACTGTGTGATCATCTGCAAGGTGCCAACGCTTTCTAGGTTTCTGTTTCATTATTTGCATAATGGGGTGAGGGGAATATGTTCCTTGTAAATTTGTTGAGAGGATCAAATGAGTTTATTCATGTCAGATGATTACGAACACGGCCAAATCACATTATGGACTCCACACATTTAACCTATTAAGAATTTGTCCCAAATCTATTTAAATCATAAAATACTACATACTCTTAATTTTTTTTTTTTAACATGTATTTATTATTGAGAGACAGAGCATGAGCAGGGGAGGGGCCGAGAGAGGAGGAGACACAGAATCTGAAGCAGGCTCCAGGCTCTGGGCTGTTACAGCTCGAACTCACAAACTGCGAGATCATGACCTGAGCCGAAGTCAGACGCTTACCCGACTGACCCAGGCGCCCCAAAATAGTACATACCCTTAGGCTAATTTTGGAAAGTAGAAGAAAACAAACTGCCTTGCCCTTAATGACATTAATAATATTAAAAATGATTCATATATTTGAAATATTTTCTTTTCATGTCGCATATTTGTTTTTATACATACGTGGGTATACTTTAATGATATAATTTGGTTTCTTGCTTTTTCTGACTCTATAAAATATAAGGATTCGCTGTTATAAATATCCATAGTTCATAATATTCCATCAGATTGGTAAGGTGCCCCTTACCGTTTTATGCTAATACACTTTATCACTTTGATATTTATAAGCATAAGTTAGCTATTCCCTTTTTAAACTGCAGGTGATTCCAAAACAAAATTATGTAAGGTCACAAACAAAATTTCAAATAAAAAACAATACCATTATTGGAATTTTACTACAGAGTTTTATTAACATGCGTTCATTTGTGAAGAAAAATGTATTAATTATATGGAGTATCGCCATCCAGAAACAACAGATGTAGTAGCCTTTATTAAAAGTTGTTTTCATTCCTCCCATAAAGATTTGGGTAGTGTTTTCATCTCCACTTTTATCCACTTCATTTTTTTATAAGTGAAAAAAGTTAATAAATGTAATACAGGGAGGAGTTTGATTATGTTTATCTTGTAACCGATCTTTTAAAATTTATGCATGGTTTTAAAGGCACCGGGGTGGCTCAGTTGGTTAAGCCTCTGACTCTTGATTTCAGCTCAGGTCATGATCTCACGTTTCGTGAGATGGATCCCTGGGTCCAGCTCTGACGGTGCAGAGCCTGCTTGGGATTCTCTCTCCCCCTTACTCTGACCCTCCTCCCTGCACATGCTCTCTCTGTCTCTCTCAAAATAAATAAATAAAATTAAAAAAAATAAAGGGGTGCCTGGTGGCTCAGTTGGTCGGACGTCCAAATTCGGCTCAGGTCATGATGGCATGGTTCGTGGGTTCAAGCCCCACATTAGGCTCCGTGCTGACAGCTCAGAGCCTGGAGCCAGCTTCAGATTCTGTGTCTCCCTCTCTCTCTGCCCCTCCCTTGCTCATGCTCTCTCTCTCTCTCTCTCAAAAATAAATAAACATTTTAAAAGATTAAAAATAAAATAAAATTTATGTATGGTTATTTTGGGTCTAAGGAACTGCGATGCTTTTACACCTGTCTTGTTTTCAGACACTAGCCTCCCCAGGTAATTTTGTGTGGTTTTATTTTTATATGTCATATTTTTCATTTTCAAATTCATATTTTCATCATTCTTTAAGACAAATTTCATTCCTTTTTAAAAATATATATTTTTAAGGTGATGTCAGTCGCTTTTCCCAGCTGTCTGTAGATGTCTCTATTCAACGAGAAGGAGTCTTTTCTCTTAACTTCTCTGGGGCAGCGCTGGGCTGTTTGGTCTCACATCCATGACTCAACCTTTCCTCAGCTCTTCTGTGTAGACCCCTCTCAGGCTGGATTCTCACGCTTCTACTGACTTCCAACCGGGAGTATCTGGTGGGATACTGGCACTGGGGTCGACAGAGAATGCTGGGCTTACAGCTCTTTTCATCTCCGCTTCCAGTGACGATGTGACTGTGGCAATGTTTCATCTGTGACTCTAGCTTTGGCCTGCCAGTTCTGCCATGGCTCCAGTTCCCCAGGGGAGCCATGGACTTCCCGGGCTCCACTAACATAACCTTCTCCTATCCTTCCAGCCTGGAGGCAACAGTCATTACTCACTTTGATAAGCAAAGGGCTGGCTCACTTTTCCTGTTCGTTCTTAGCTTTCCCACCACCCACTCCCCCACAGCCTATGCTTGTCGCTATTTTAAACTCCCAAGTGGATTCTGCTTCCTGATTAGTCCATGACTGATCTATTACTCCTCTCCCAATCTGCATTTGTGTTTTCTCTTAAATTGTTGCAGAAAATAATGTTTCCTTCCCAACCTCTACCTAAAAACAGGAGATTTCTTATAATGACCTAAAAGGACTTCTACAACAGCCCTCCAGTGAGCAATAGTGAGGACACTTGTGGGGGACCTTGGTGGGAGGGTTCCAGTGGGACTTTTTCTTGCAACATCAGCATCTTTCTCCAAAGCACCGCCATAGTGCGATGATATAAGAATGTACAGAGCTTGATCTCAGGTAGTCTGATAGAACAATTTTACATTTTTACGGAACCGAAAGGCTGTCACTTAAAAATAGGAGTGACCGTGTATTCACTGGTAAATTCACTTTTGCCAATGCCAATGCCATATTGACTGTCTTCACGAGAGACTATAAAATGGGAGGCACCGTTCACTGGAGCATTTCTTTAACACTGCTTGGAACTGAAGACCTAGTATATTAACTTTGTTGTAAAACCAGTGTATTAAAAGTAAGTGTGCAAAGGATATGCCATCGCACATATTCAGAAGGAGACTTGCTTCTGGGCATATGAATCGTTCCACTGGCAAGATGCCATCTTACATACTGGACCATCAACTCCCTAAGAGCAGAGACATGCCTATGATATTGGCTGCTCCTAGAATACTGCCTTCCACATGACAGATACTCAACAAGTATCTGTTGTATAAAAGCGAATGAATAAATGAGTTGGTCTGAAAAACCAACTACGAGAATTACCTCATGACTGGGTGCTGGGGGAGCTATCTGGTTCACGATCTGGATACTGTCTTTCTTCACCTTCTCATATTTATAAGGAGTGTTCAACTTAGATGAATGGTAACTCGACTTTTGGGGGTGATCACTTTGTAATGTATACACATGTCAAAGTAAAATGTTGCACACCTCCAACTTATGTAATAAAATAATGAAGAATAACAAATAAATAAAAGGAGTGATCAACTTAGGGCTACACTGTGACTGTCTCTGCACCCCACGCACCCATAATATAATCACAAACTGTGTATTTCCAACGGAAGTTTCAGAGAGGATGCCATTCTGTAAGTGAAACACACCCACAGCAAAACAAAACAAACTGACAACAACAAAAACACTAATCTCCTCCCCGCACAGCGGGGTCTTATTTAATGGCTGGCCCAAAGCAAAGCATGGGTTGAATGGACGAAGACTGCAGATTCCCTGAGAGTGAGGGGAAAAAAGCTAGTTGGCAGGTTTTCTGCCTTTCTGTTTCTTTTGAACTTATCTCATTCCTTTACCACTTTCTTAAGAAACTTCAGGGCCAGTTGAAGAATTAACTCCTAATGAACTGAATGACTAGTTTTCAACAAGTGTGTACCACCTTTCTGATGACTAAACACTCAAAGTTTTATAAAAATACATTAGAGCCATTCCATGGTGATTTGGGTACGGCAAAGCTTGGGTGGATCTAAAACAACCCAGTTACTGACATCTTGGTTCTTTGTTTTGTGTGTTGGAGAGAGAGAGCATGAGTAGGGAAGAGGGTCAGAGGCAGAAGGATAGAACCTGAAGCAGGCTTCACGCCCGACACAGGGCTCAATCCCATGACCTTGGGATCATGACCTGAGCTGAAATCAAGAGTTGGACGCTTCATGGACTGAGCCACCCAGGTGCCCCATTTGTTTGCTTGTTATTTTTGTTTTTTAACAGCATAGTCTTTGGGATTGGGACTTTTACACTGGAATATTGCCTTGGAAATTCAGCAGAAGACAGGCTGGTACAGCAATGCACAACTGAGGTCACTGTAATCGCCCCCTTGGTTCGCCCGTCACCGGCCCCTTTTCCCGTCTCTTTGGTGATCAGTTGAGACCTACTGTTGCCTTACCAGGGCCTAACCAGGCAACAGAAAAGGACAGCGAATGGGGCCCATTGTAATATTTACCTATCAATCCAGGATACTGTGAGTTTCCTCATCCATAAAACAGAGTTAATTAAACCTGTGCCCTTCCTAATCATAGGGGTGCATTTTGAATGAACAGAATCGTGTTTTAAAAACCCACTGGGCTTCAGAAAGAAAGGGCCTGCATACACACAAGCCATTATCATTGTAAGTGGGTTGACTTACTACTGAAACCACCCCTGCATCGCCTGCTTTCTTTGCGCAGTGCTGGCTCTCACACTGTGCTCCGCACTGCTGACTTTTGGCCTCGCAGGGGTGGAGGATGCCACACAGTGCCGCAGGCACGCTCACGGAAAAACGAGAAAGAGCGGTTTTTACACTGGATGTGTTTCGGCCGTCCAATCCAAAAGAAATTATGCTCTTGTGCGTTCTTTCTTCGCTTCTGACCCAGGCTGCTTTCACTCTCTACACCAACGAGCTATTTTTGAAAAGACATTTGTTTCACGGTCCCGAGAATCCTGTCCGACCCTCTGTGGTCTGTTTTTCTCCTTTTAAAAGTCTTTGTTGCCACTTTTTAGATGCTTGGTTTAATACCATCGGAATGTATCGGAATGGAGCTGAATATGGACTCACTTTTGTGAATTAGTAAAAGCGGGGTAATTAATAATAATGCTTCCACGAAGATATACATTGTGCAGATGAAGGCTGTTTTGGCATCCCCACAACTGGCTAGCAAATTTCTTCCATAAATTGAATTCATTATCAAAAACACTTAGCGAACCAGCCTTTAAAACTCTCATTAAATTTTTTTTGAAACACTTTAATTAAAATCTTCTGAATTCTTAGTGTGTTTCTCTTTCAATTTATGGAGAAAATACTTTAGACTAAACCCGCAGGATTACAAGCCTATAACAACCACTTTTAATCACAGGACTTGAGATCTCTGTCACAGTTAAAGTCATCTCTCATCATCTTTAATACAATGTTTTGAACTGACAAAAAATGGAAATGGTTCCAATCAGCAAAATAATATTTCACAGGAACTATGACTTATTCTTCTTCCCAATAGCGTTAATCAGATTTCATTTATTTTTATAGCACGCCAGGCATTAGCATTACCCTCAAGACACAGCCCCCTTTCTATTTGTCCTTGGATAAGTTATCTGCTGCATTAGGATAACTTTCTTCCTCAAGATAAATGTTCCCTGATAAAACAATATTATTAACCTGTAGCAATTGCGAGGTGAAATAAATGTAGTTGTCAAGTCAAATTTGAAGTGGGGGAAGAAATGTGACAGATTTAAAAACTGCAGTATTGTTCTGTGCTTCTTTTGAGTTCATTTATCTTCCCAGCTATCGTGTCCGACTGAATGGTAGAGAAGGGGTCTGCAAGTAAGAGGCAGTGAGAAAAGATGAATTAGCAGCACGCACGTGTGGATTCTGATGCTTCGAGGGTACCGATAATATTGCACCCTGAGTAATCCCGGCCACTTCACCTCGACTCAGTTTAACGCAAAGGGCCAATGGCTTCTTTCTCAACAAAAGGAGGTAAAAGTGTTTCAATGTGGTTCTCATGCTCCTTCCCATATTGGATAATACTCTACGACCAGCCCTTCCCGAGCAGCCAGCAGAGGTAATCTCTAAATGCCTTTAAGGGAGCGGGACCCCTATCTTGCTTCGTGGCAATCCACCCATCCCGGTGCCCATCCCATCCCAGCACAGGTGTTGTTTGCTGTGCTAACTCGCCAAATTCTCCCAAGACACATTGAGACAGGTCTTGATGTCACCTGCATTTTGCAAATGAAGAAACTGACGTGTAGAGAGACAAAATAGCTTGCCCATGGTCACAGAGCTGACAAGCAGGGTTCAAACTTGAGACAGTCTAATTCTAATTAGGACTAACTCTTTAACTATTAGCCTTGGTGCCACCAGCTGGTCTGTGTGTCTGTCTTCACGAGGCTGTTTTTTTTTTTTTTTCACCTTCAATCTAGAAAGGCGAGATGGCAAAGGCACAGAACAGCACCCAGTGTCCACTTCTGGCGAAGCTGGACTCTTTATGGAAGGAGAAAGCTTTAACATGAAATACGTGCAAACTCCCGGGGGTGGTGGTGCATGGGGAGGACCTAAACCATGATGCAGGGACACTCTCTGGGCTTAGGGAGTACATTCTGTTATTCAGAGCATACCAGAGGTATCAAAAACAGCGTGGTGTGAGCAGCAATGCCCTACTTATGTAAGTATTCTTACTTTGCTCGATTAAGGAGGCAATGATTTCAAAGAGGAAAATGGGTGGAGCCGAAAAAGAACAAAAAGGGAGAAAAAGCCAAGTTCATGCATGCGTAAGCAATATAACATTGTAATCTACTCACACATTGCATAACCTGAAAACAAGTCGGTATTTTATTCATGGGATGCAGCATGGACTATGTGAAGTAAAATAACGGTGTTACTGGGACCACTAGACCTAACAACGCCTTTTTTTGGACGCTTCAGTATTAACAAACGAAATATAAATAATTCCAGAGGTCACAAAAATATTCCCGTGTACCACTACATAAAATTTCTCCAGAAATAGAGACACCACTCAAAGACAAACCACAACACTATCTACACAGAAAAAAAAATGTTTATGTGACCTAGGATACAGATTGCAGACTGGTGTCGATGCATTGTAGAAAAGAATAATACTATTACTTCTGACCTTGCTTCTGGTGCTCATTCATTAGCTACTTCAGAGTTCCAATGTGTCAACATTCTACTGTATGATCCACCTAAAGAACACTGACCAAGAAGGAATTTGGGTCAGTGTCATTGGACTCATCTTGCAGAACTTGATGTTTACATATTTCTCTCTTCGAAACCCTCTCCGGGATCCCTTTTTCCCTTTGGAAGACAGAAGTCCTGGGCTGGAAACATTAACATTGAGAGCAGTGGTACCTAAAAGTGGAGGTCTCGGTCTCAGTTCTGAAATTGTACGCACAGTTCCAACAACGCATTGTATCTTATTATTGTATATTCGCATCTGACATGATCAGATCTATATCTCCATTTTATCTCCAGTCGGTATGTATACTTCCAGGTGGAGGGTTCCAGGAGATGTTTCCAGCTCTCACAGTATACTATTTGATTAATTTTCTTTTCTTTTCCTGGAGAATCCCGAATATAAATACTTTCGGCGTGATAGGAAGTACAATTCACGTCGACATTAGTGCGCACTGTAAAATTAAGGAAATGCTGCATTCGGCCCTGGGTCTTCACATCTGTGATCCGGCATTTCATATCATGATCCTGTCTTACTTAACACTGTTTTCTGGTTTCCTTTCCTTTCATTTAACACCTTTGCTCAATTTAATTCCTTTGCATATTCTTCATCTCCAAAGAGAAACATTATCTGACCAGAAAAATCCCAACGAATCCTGGTGTTCAAAAGTCTACTTCCATCTTGGTGCTGTGGCTTGGTATACGCACAAAGTGGTCGGGGATCCATGTGGCAATGATCTGAATTCTCAGAGCCTTGGATGACCATTACTAAACTAAGTGTGTGACCTGTCTCAGGGATTTCGGAAACCCCCTATACAGGGAACTCAAGCTCTTAAATGCACAGAAGGACATTGACTCCAAGCATCAACCTAGGGGTAGGTAATTCATTTGAAGAATTAATGGATTATCTTGCAAGTCAGAGTTGAGCCTTCTCGCGGACCTACAGGGTAGGCACACAGAAACTGCAAGCCTCTTCTAAATTACAAATGGGAGGTGCAGCTATGGCCGAGAGTCTGAGTAGGCAGGTCCTGCATGACTTGGGGGAAAGGTAACTATTTCCTTTGGAACAGAAGTTGAGAGAATCACCACAGCTCTGCAAAAAACAGCTGAAGACACTCCAGCAAGAGCCTTGCTTGACTCCTAATGAGAGGAGGAGTCACCGTAATTGCTTTCTACTTCCTGTCCTCTGACATCTCCCTCTGCTTCCTGTGCCTCTTAACATTGTCATTAACAGGTACACCCTTCCTGTACCTTAATTCCATCCGCTCTTGCGACGATCATACCGGCCCCTTACGCGTTCCATAGGAGCACTTTATCCACTTCAGACTTTCCGATTTTAAAACACTATGAGTTTTATTCGATAGCATTACCTATTTAAATTTTAATATTATTAAATATTAGCTCGGCACTTTCCTACACTGACAACGTGTCTTTCTAAGTGGGGAGCCAAGTAAGAGTATAGTTTCCTCCTGTGTAGTGTGATCCAGACTGGAAAATGGGTGGGACCCGAGAGTCACAACAGCATTTACACAAAAAGCGTGTTAAAAGTTTCAAACATCTGCGCAGGTACTCAGTGTCCCCAGTATTCCCATAACTTTCCACATTGTATCTCACCTTACGCATCAAACATGTTGTATTTACTTGCTTCCTGTGTTCATCTCATGTTTGTGGAGATTTCTATTCTTTGCATAAATTTTTCCAGTGAACTCAGGATAAGGGTGAGTGGTTTTGCTATTACTTTTTAAACTTCATATAAACACTCCGTAGTTTTCATGACATAACATTGGAACGTTTTTGTAATTTTGTACACTCTACGAAATGGCAGCATTTTTCTCTTAGTCCCTTATATTTTGTCTGGTCCACAGTAAGTGCCTAATCATGCCTAAGAGTCACCTCCTAAAATATTTGTGCAACAGCAGATTTTTAAACCATCCTGTCAGCAGATGCCACAAAGGACAAGGGGATGTATTTCCCACACACCGTCCTTTCTGTGCGTGTGTGTGCGCGTGTGTGTGTGTGTGTGTGTGTGTTCGGACCAGAATGACCTGACTCAGGAAAGAATGGCATGTCTCACAACTGCTGGGTTTTCACTTCATTCAGTCTCCTTTTGCTTCCTATACATTTGTGACGAAATTTGCTTCTATCTATAGACTGTCGCTTTCAACACATCAAGCTCTAACGGAACTCTCATCATTCTAGCGGGTTTGGAATTGAACTGAAAATTATTACAACGTATTTTTCCCCACCTTATTTTGAAAACAGAACCTCATTAAGATGTCAACTGGGGACAAAATGCTGTAACATTATTACTCCTAAGTTATGTGATTTTATGTTCTTTTGAGCTAAGTGCTAGTGTGTGTGTGTGTGTGTGTGTGTGTGTATCACTTCATTCAAATGTATTCATATTTATATATACATAAGAACACCAAAATTTAGAGAGCTATATTTCAGATCAAAAAATTATGATAATGACAGATACACCAAATGATGAAAATAAATTGGCTTAAACTTATGGCTCTTGGTTCAGAGAAACAGGTAGTATGAAAAATAAAAGTGGTTGTAAGAAATTGCAAATCAACTAAAAGAATTATCTACTAGAGCTTTTGCTTTCGTTCAGTTTGCTTTAATTAATGACTACTTGGCACAAACTCTTCTTTAGGCAAATTTTCTCTGATATGCTCCTGAAATAACTTTGAATCTGGTCCAACACTCTACTAAAAATAAACCAAAGTAAGAAGGAGTATGTAGGATCTAAGTTCTCAAATGGATTTTGCCCTCTTGAAAATAAGAAGCCCATAAACTCGCTTAGAATACACTTGATATATCTAGGAATAGTTTACTTTTAAGTTAATCCTTGGAATTGGATAGCTCAGCCAACATTCAATTTTTTATTTCCAAATTAATAGGAGGCTGAATTGGTTGACTTGGTGACTGGTGATTTATACCTCTTGGATTTTTTTTTTAAGTATGGTACAAATTGATACTTCTTTCTTTGCTTGTCCTTACTCTCCTTCATTGTACCTTCAATTAATTTTAGAGTTTGCTCACAAATACAGAATATGTCGTATATCCATATATACCTTGATCCATTATATTAATAGACAATCCACTTTGCCACCGCCCTCAATGCATTCTCTCATTTTAGCAGGTGAAAGGATGGTTTAGTTCGTCACAGAGGAGCAAACTTTGGAACGATTCTCCCTTTTATATGTAAGAGGATTGTGCAGGAGTTTAAGGAATCGTACAAGTGATATCAGGACAGTGCAGCCAACTTTTGCCCCAGTAAAGGGGATCTTTCAGAGGATTCCTTCCCTATTCCTGTCGCTCTTCCCGGTTGTGGTATCCTGGTGGTGCTGAGGATGTACAGCAGCTTGTGAACAGTTTGTTTTCAGCCAAACAACGAAAGAGATGAGCTATGAGGAAAGGGGAATAAAGTGAATATGTCTCTCAGCCTATCAGGGCAAATTTATATACTCTCTTCCCTCTTTTTTCCTAATATATTTTTATTGCATAATTTTTGAAAATGCAGAAAAATTTTCCCACCCAGAGGTAGTCACTCAAGAGTAGAAACCCTATCTTTCTGACGAACATTCTGTAGGAACTTCATTATGTGTTGTTGGCAATCTTGTGTTTCTCCCACTTCTGCTATAAACCCGGGAAAAGACCGCCTTCTGGTGGCTTTCGGCTTTGCTCCCTCAATGACATGTCAGCTGCTTGTGAACTGGGCTTCTGGCTTTAATTGGACAGACATTACGTACTAATCTGCTGGCTTTCAAATTAACCGCATTCATGAGTCACAGTAAACATTTTGGTTACTTAACTAAGTAAATGAGCTAAATGAATGAGCTTCTATAACCAGAGTGTTTCTCGGCTTTTATTTTCTCTTCTCCTCTCTCTCTCTCATTCCCTTTTTCTGTTTGACCAATGGCAGGAGAGTGCCATATGATATACACAGGATTTAATTACTCTGGGCTATTTTTCAGAGTATTTGAGTAAGAATTTCAATGTATACTCGCCGAGTAGTTTATCTAAAGCAACCAATCTCTCTGATACAAAAAACTATGCAGAAAGTCTTCTGAGATTAGCTTTTCTCACAACCACCACTATCAAGAATGTTATTTAGCATGGGCTTTTTATGAGAAGTCAGAATCTAAGGGCTTTTTCTTTAGGTCACATCACCACAAAAAACAGACTTTAGTGTGGTATTTCCCTTTTGTAGTTCTCATTATAACCTTGACTTCCTCTCGTTAACCTTATAGGATAACAAAATGTACAATTGTCAAAAACAAATGAAATAAGCTGTTTTGAACTTCAGATAAGATTCAATTGGGTCACTAATTCTGAATCAAACGAAGTCTAGTGTGGTTCCGTTTAAACAGAAGCCTGTTTGAGTTCGTTGTTCCTGAGAATCCTTCCTAAATCCCCGATCCCACACCCATCATGTCTCCACAGCCATATATTACCAAAGTTCAGACTTGCATGATGAATGGGTGGTTGGCAGACCTTGACAAAGCAATGGTGGTTTTTTTTGTTTCGTTTTGTTTTATCTCGTGTTTTTCCCTTACCAACAAAAAGGCAGAGAGTGCCCGCTTTGGAAACAACTAGGGCTTTTAGAGACCATACTACATGTCCTGGAGGATGTGGAATGAAAAAAAAAACACAACATAAAGATAGGGTTGGAGAGAGCCTAATCTCCCCCTTTGCACTCACAGTTTCTGGATGAGGCCACCCTTTCATTCTACTGAGGATTACGCATGTGAACTTACTCCCGATATTATTAACTATATCCCGAAGACATATTTCACTACTACTGCTTGTAAACGCATGTGCTTTGAGATTGGGGAATTAGGAATATTCCCGCTGAAATATGTAAGTGAGCTGGTTTTGATTTTCTGTGTATGGCGGATGCAATTGTCTATTTCACCTGGTTAAAGGTTTCTCTTGAGTATTGGTGCAGTGACACTCCCAGGTGCCATTTTGCAAGAGACCCTTGTCTGTAGTGAAATGCGAAGTGACTCAATTTGACAGGGTATATGCCCTGTCAGATCACATGACAGCAGAGCCAGCATAACAATTTCCCCAGAAAAAGTGCTCTTTATTAATGCCACCAGGCAGTAGACAAGCTGTCACCAACAGAGTCATTAGAATGCCCCAGACAGAGTATCCTGATAACTCTGTTTTATTCCACCGGAGTCACTGTGCCACTTCATGATTGAGTGTCTCCCTCGAGTTTAGAAAAGAACTTAGTTCATATTACCGCTGTAAACCCAATACCTGGACATATCACCTCACACCAACAGTAGAAAATGCAAATGACAACACTTTGCACTTTATACAGAATGTCCCGGGAAAGACTGTCAAAGTGGTTTATAAACTAGCACTATCTATTCTGAGGTAAACAAAGGCACCAGAGTATCTAGATAATGGGGTCTTTTACTCAACAGGCCAACTTACAGGAAGAGGTGGGCAAGGAAAATAAAAGCATCTGAGCGTGGTAGTATGACAAATTGGTGTCAACTTGACAAAAGCATTCTGAGACAGATCCACAAACAAAACATGTGAAAACCCGATTTCTAATATAGCAGAGAGGGTATCATTTTCTCTCAAATGACTGAGCGATTTACTTACTAAAAGTGTGACAATGCCAAACATCAGAATCTTTGGGTGGTACCTGAGTCCAGTAACCAATTCTATCCAATCTATGCCCAAGCAGGAATTCTCACTTAACACAGTTAAATTCTGGGACAGTGCTCTGGACTCTCTTGTACCGTTTGTCGAATCAGGGCTCCTCTGTTCAGGAACTTCCATTGTCAGTAAAATGGTGGCTCATAAACTGACCCATCCGCCCACAATTGTGTGGCAGCATTCGCCAAGAAATTATTCTTCATCTGGTACGCACAGATGGAACGAAGTAGATGGATGGCAATATTTAAAGATTAGTCACAGCAATGATAAATTTGCTTAGGAATAATTTCCCCACGTTTCTGCAGTCCTAGGAACTGGGGATTTGTTCATTTAAATGAGCGTACTGAATTTTTTAGAAAGAAACAAAACATTCCCATGGAGCTGGACGGGTATGTTAGAAGAAACCTCTGCAGAGTTTTCCACCTGAGAAAAGTAGTTAAGAACTATTCAGCTGGCCTCAAAATGGAATCGTTGTGAACTCCACTCTCAAGGACCAGCAGTCGATCTGTAGTCTGTGTCATATTATTTAGCACCCTTGCATAATGATGAGATTTTGTTCTTGCTTTTCTTTGTTATCGTCAGCATAATTTTTTCTCTAACGGGATTTTTTTCCCTTTGGTCTCAGGTTTTAATTCTGAAGTTTTTCCTTACACCTTTTTCAGTTCATACGTTTTTTGAATTACATGGTTTTGCTATAAAATAAAATGTCTGTTGGCTTTCTCAGGAAAGTTTTTTTTTTTTTTTTTTGCATGTTTATTTAGTTTTGAGAGAGAGAAAGAGAGAGAGAGGGAGAGAGAGAGAGGGAGATAAGCAGGGGAGGGGCAGAGGGAGGGAGACACAGAATCCAAAGCAGGCTCCAGGCTCTGAGCTACCAGCACAGAGCTCGATGTGGGGCTTGGCCCCATGAACCATAAGATCATGACCTGAGCTAAAGTTGAATGCTTATCTGACTGAACCACCCAGGTGCCCTGGCTTTCTCAAGACGGTTATAAAATGGGAAAGCAGAATCCTGTATCAAAATGCTTCCTTTTCCATTCAGTGTCTTTCCCCAAAGGGAAATACATTTAATATTTTGACCCATATTCTTTTTGCTATGGGAGGACAGGGATTCAGGTAATTCTCTGCGTCCTAGCAGAAAGAATGCAAAACAAGTGACAGCTTTAAGTGAACGATAATCTTAGTGTCTCAAAGTCTTGGATGCCAGGCCAATATCCCAAAAAGGAATGTGGTAGGGATTATTTACAAATGTAGCACTTTTCTTTGGAAGTGATGGGCTCACACATCTCCCTACTGTGAAGTGTGAAAGACAAAATTTGAGTGAGTGAGTGATTGAGAGAGAGAGAGAGAGAGAGAGACAGAGAGAGAGAGAGACAGAGATGTAAGCTCCTTGAGTTGAAAAATTAGATCTACAGTGTCTGCACACATTGGGGTCAGCAGAGAAGACTTACCTAGGTTCAGTCTTAACAAAATCATCAGAGAGAAGATACAAGATACCTTTTATAAATAATAATGGAGAATGATTCTTTCTACTCTAGATCCAACGGAGAAGGGAAAGCCCAGATTAGACATTTTTGACTAAAAGAGATGTAGTCCCCTCAGGGTAGATATTTTGAAGGTAAGCCTGGTCTCTATACAGCAAACAAACATGCTACTTGGTGCATTTTCTTATTAACTTTTCTAAATGCTTCAGAGAGAAGATTCACTGGGGGGATATTAAACCAAAAATGACAATGCAAAAGACAAAGGATTTTTCACCTCTAACTCCTTAGTAAAAAAGTAGCTGGAGAGGTTTATAAATGAAAACTGCATGCACATTTAATTAAATATATTGAATATTTGGACTCTCTAGCTTCGTAAGTGAAGTGGCTAGGAAGAAAAAAGTTCGCCCTCAGTGAGAGCCATGGTCAAAGCAGTGCTTAGATTTGACAAACCATTTTCTGCCATAAGGGATTTTCTCTCATCTGAAGAGAACCAGGAAAACTGTTACTGTTGCTTTGCCTTTTTGTAACTTTTAACCTATGATTTGTGACTTTCATCAGAGCCATAGTGGTGTCATTAACAGTAATAATCACATGTTTACAGAATCATGGTAATATTATATACAAACAGGAAACAAAGGCTTGGGGAAGTTA
Organism: Panthera leo; assembly: GCF_018350215.1. Lineage (NCBI taxonomy): Eukaryota > Metazoa > Chordata > Mammalia > Carnivora > Felidae > Panthera > Panthera leo. The sequence continues at coordinate 7,878,959 of NC_056685.1, forward strand.
AGCAATATTTGTAACTTCAAATACAGGTCTGTCTCATGCTAAACTGTCAAATGGTCTCCTTTCATTTCTTTTTTTATTTTGCTTTCATCTAGAAGTGTATGAAATAACTCCTAATTTGTAAGTTTGTCAACTGGCACCTGCCTACAATGAACATGAACGGCAGTGGGGTGGGGATGTGACCTTACATCAGTTAGTAGATGGGAGAGGAGGAGAGAGTCAAAGGTACGAGGAGACAGGTTGGGAATGAGCCATTGCCAGGCTACGGCCATAGCCCTGGTATAGAATGTCTCAAATTTATCTGTGGGATTTTCAGGAAAATACTTGACTTGAGTCAATAGTCCCAGAACCTCATCTGTGAGGAGTGGAGAGTTAGATGTCGATGGACTATTCAGAAACTATGAAGACTCAAAACCAAATAATTCTAGCTGTGTGACAGCTTTGTCACTGACATTTGGGAGTTGCCTACTCCCAACATCTAAAACACATAATTCTCTTAGGAGGCTGTTTTTAACATTTTACATACATATCCATACAACTTAAACGTCACTTTACCTCCCTGATAATATACGGTATCTTCCATTTATATTTGAAAGCTATTGTTTCGAAAGCTATTTTTGGATTAAAAATGGAAACTAATGTCTTTTACTTACTCATATTTTGGTAGAATGGTAACGTGTAACCCTGCGTCTTGACATTGAAAAGCGCTGCATTTGGATTTACCTGGCTTTAGGCTTCATGTTCATCACCACATCCTCTTTACATCTAAAAATAGCTCATGTCTTTCCAAATGGGTACCAAACTCTCTGATTTCTTAGAATTTGTTTTTCCCCCTACGTACATTTGAAGCCACCCACCCATTTTTGGTCTTTTCATGGCTAAACAGTAGTATTCTGCAGAAATGTTCATCCATCCTTCCTAAGCACCAAAGTTCCATCACCACCACTGCGGAATGGCTTTGATGTGCACATCAGTGAGAGAGCAAAAGAACCCAAGTCAGAAGAGGTTTGAATGTGTGGGGTATGACATTAATCTGCACTTTGAATAATCTTCTCAGGATATGTATACAGGATGTCAGCATATCTGCTTCAAAAGTTGGGGAAAAAACCCTGCAGCCAATCAACTTACTGGTCTACACAGTTTTACACAAGTGACAGGTAGTTTAGCTCAATTTATTATTGTTCTGGGCAATAAAAAGACCAGTCAGCTTGAGTGCGGGCCTATAACCCTCCCATAAATCTTAACATGTACACAATGAAAAAGTGTGCTCAGGAGGGGCAGTAGTGACCATTAACAAACACTCTCATATTTGTTTTTTATTTCTGAATATAGTTGGCTTCCCTAAAATAAATAGTTTGGGGGCAGTTCTAATGATATTCCCATTTCAATAACTTTCGATTTGAATTACAGCGTTTGTTTCAGGCTTATTTCAGATCAAACGATCTATTAATTTTGGAGAAGTAAATCTACCTGCACTTAAAGAGTTGGAAACATGTACGTTGGCACTTTTAAACCATTTAGAGAGGAAGTAACTTTTAGAAAACGTTTGATTTTCTTCTATTATTAATGCACATGAGTTACAATGGATCGCAAGCATTTTGCAAATATAGCATATTCAGAGTTTTGACTTAAAATGACTAGGTTTAGGTAAAATGAGGCCAAAAAATATGCCTATTAAAATGACTGCTTTTTTTTTTTTAGCACAATTGTCTACCTTTACCACTTGGACATAGTTCATGTGATAACCTGATGACAGCTTTGTCCATCACATCCACTGGGTAAGAATGGGCCAGAGACTCTGTTACGCGTTGAATTGTGCCCTGCCCTCCCAACTCATAGGTTGTAGTCTTAACCTCCACTACCCCAGAATGTGACCTTATTTAAAAATAGGACTGCCGCAGATGTCACGAGGTCAGAGACTTCATGGAACAGGGTGGACCCCTAGCCCAATATTAACGGCGTACTTGTAAGAAGGAGAAATTTGGACACTGACATGCTCATGGGAGGACACCATAAGAAGACGGAGGCAGAGATCAGGGTGATGCTTCTACAAGCTAAGAGTTGCCAATAATCTTATTGCCAGAAAGTGAGCAGCAAGTAGGGGGGAGAGAAATGGAAAAGATTCTCCCTCACAGCTCGCAGAAGGAAGAGATTCCTAGTCTCAGACCTCCAGTCTTCAAAACCATGAGATAATAAACCTCTGCTCGTTAAGCCATCGAGTGTGTGGTACTTTGTCATGGCAGCTTTAGAAAACATACAGGACCCGACCTGAGGAGACACATTCTCTTCCTTTTCAGAAGAAAATCCTACTTTATGTATCTCTACCTAGTTATTGTCAGCCCCTTCCTTATATACTGCAAAATCATGTGTGTGTGTGTGTGTGTGTGTGTGTGTGTGTGTGTGTGTGTGTATTGAGAGAATAAAATACACTAGTATGTTATATGTCTATTAAGACTTTGTTCAGGGGCGCCTGGGTGGCTCACTTGGTTAAGCGTCTGACTTCAGCTTAGGTCATGATCTCAACGTTTGTGAATTCGAGCCCCATGTCAGGCTCTTTGCTGTCAGCACAGAGCCCGTAAAAATAAATAAACAGTAAATTAAAAAAAAAAAAGACTTTGTTCATGCCTCAGGCATTCTGATTTGCACAGGAAGTAGACCAGCAATAATAACACATCATCCTTTTGCACATCTGCTCTTGTCTTTTTGGTCCCAAAGTGCCATCAATAGTCAACGTAGTCCAAATCAATCCGGCAGTGTTAGCAATGTCATCCATACTTCTTCATACGAGTTAAGCCTCAGTTTCCTCATTTGCAAAGGGCCAATTGCAATAATAGTATCCACTTTATTGTATATGTTTTATTTCGTATAAAAACTTCTTTGAAGTGAAAGTTAGGTGAGTAAGTACTTGATAGTAGGGTGACTAAATGCTTGATAGATCTTCAATATTTTCCCTATTGAAGTTTTATTACTTTCAATACATTGTGTGCAGTGTATATTTTCAATAAGTTACCTTTTAAAATGTTGTATCGTATGAACTCACACCTAATTAATCTCTCTTTCGTCTCTTTAAAGGATACGTACGAGCTTGTGAAATGGCTTGAGGAACAGGAATCAGTTCAGAGAATCAACTGATAACGTGGAAAGAAAAAGTCATCTTTTTGTTCCTTTGCTTTATTATTTTTCATTAAGCTTCTTACTTTGAGGCAATTATAAATTCACATAATTAAAAGAAATGCTATAGAGAGTTCCCATGTACCCTTTATCTATTTTCTGCCCAATGGTAACATCTCCCCAAACTATAGTACAATTTCACAACCCGGATATCGCCATCGATACAGTCAAGGGACAGAATGTTTCCATCAGGGCAAGGATTCCTCACCATGCCCTTCTGTGGCACACCCACTTGCCTCCTGTTCCTACCACCCCCTTAAAAGGCAACTAACCTGTTCTCCATTTCTATAATTTTCTCATTTCAAAAACGACATACCAAATGGAATCATGTAGTATGTAACCTTTGGAAGTTGGCTTTGTTCACTCAGCATAACTTTCTAGAGACTCATTCAGGTTGTTGAGCATATCAATAGTTGTTCCTTTTTATTGCTCAGTAGTGGGTAGTAGTGGTAGGTCATAGCACGTTTTATTCACGTATTTGTTTTCACCATTCACGCATTGCGGGACCAGTTTGGGGCAATTATAAATAATACCCATACATCCATGAACCAAAGTTTTCATTTCCCTGCAATAAATGCTGAAGGGTGCAGTCACTGGGTCACATGGTAGTTGTATGTTTCAGCGTTCAAAATAGCTACTGCTATGCTATTACTATAACTATTACATTATCTGACTGTCCAATAGCCATTAGGGAAATGCAAATTAAAATCACAGTGAGATATCATTACACGTCTATCAGAATGACTAAAAGAGGGACGGTACCAGTGTAGAGGAGGATGCTGAGGACACATATCACTCATACATTGCTGGTGGGAAAACAGTTTGAAAAGTCATCTTTTATCTACATTTCCTGCACTCATTTGCTCTTCATTTAAATCCACCTCTTGAATACCACTTGGAATCTACTGGGGTAACCCAGCTGTGAATAAAGATGCGTATCAGAATTAAGGACAACAACCTACAGTCAATCCTCATTACTCATGGATTCCAGATTTGCAAATGTGCCTACTCACCACAAATCATTTGTAACCCCAAATCAGTACTCATAGGGCTTTCATGGTCGTTCAAGGACACGTGCAGAGCAGCAAAAATTTTGACTTCCTGGATGTGCATGCTCCCACCTGAGGTTGAATGAGGGGACGCTCTGCCTTCTTATTTCAGCTCTTAGACTGTAAACAAATGCCCTTTGTGGGGTCTGCTTGGGCCACAGTTTTTCTTATTTTTGCACCTTTTGTTTGTAGAGCTGAAGTGCTATCCAGTGTTCCAAAGTACATGGAGGGCTGTGATGAGCCTTATAGAGAAAACACATGTTAGATAAACTTCATTCAGGCATGAATTTCAGTGTTGTTGGCTGTGAGTTATGTTAATGAATCCATAATATATACCATGATGTCTTTAAACAGAAACACACGTGAAACAGGTTATGTGTTGATTAGTTGAAGAAGATGTGTGACCAGAGGCGCACAGGAAACTCATCCTGCATTTCCTCTAGAAGCAATGGTTTGATATTCTCTAAATCAGTGTTGCTGGAGACTTTAAGGAACCTAACTACCACAAATGATGAGAAATGACTGTCTTTTACTGTATGAAGGAGTTACAGTTAAATACCAACAACAAACACCTTCCACTGAACCAAAAACTTTCCTTTCTCCCCAAATACTCTTTTTTAGGTACCTGCTCTGTCCAAAGTATGTTGGCAGTACTAGAATAAGTGTGGGCACTGGGCTGGGGGCACCACAATGGCTTACCTAAAACTCAGATGAGCTGCTCCCTCTGTTCTCAAGGAAACAAGAAGGCTGGGTGCCGGGGGAAGGGAGTAGTATTTGCCAATTGGCCACCCTGTGTCTGAGCTTCATTTACAGACAATAGGTCATGGCTGTGGCAACCCTGGTAAATTTCAGGGCAGTTTCACAGATATGCAACCCAAGGCTCAGACTGATCCACTTTCCCAAGATCAAGTAGCCAGGACAGGGCAGAGCTGAGTTGTGCATCGCCTTCTGCCTGACAATGAAGCTTAAACGCTTTCCTCTACAAAGTAGTGTTTCAGGGGTGGTGGTTCTTCAGCTTTATGGCATAAGAGTCACTGGAGATATTTGTTTAAAACAGGAAATACTTGGGCCCCGCTTTCAGAGATTCAGGTTTACAGGTGTTAAGCTAGAGATATGGAATCTACCTTCCAAAAGTTCCTTACCATGCTTCAAAACAAAACAAAACAAAACAAAACAAAACAAAACAAAACAAAGCAACAACAGTATTCAAGTTACTTACAACGAAGCAGTAAAGGATAAAGATCTAAAAATAAGTAGGTGAAAGAGAGAAACTAGTAGAAACAAATGCAATTGTATCGAAAATACTATTTTTTCCCCTGAATATAACAAAACCACTATCTCCCATGAGATCGTTTTCTTAACACATTTTATAGGCCAGTATGATTCTATTCTTAAGGCACACATACTGGATCGCAAACAGAAGGTTTAGTTTTCCTCTAGCTACTCCTCCCCGCAAAGACTCCATTCTCTTTTCTCCATCAGGTAGAATTAGAGGAAGCATACATTCCAATTGGGGGGAGGGGAAGTCCTGGTTTATATCCATTTTCCTACACAATTATTATTAGCCCTTCGTTTCATTCCCAAAATACCATGACTTGAATGATGTTACATGATCGTTTTAATTAGAAGTGAGACAGCAGCTACACTTGTGGTGAGCATAGCCTAATGGGTAGGGAAGTTGAATCACTCTGTTGTATACATGACACTAATGTAACATTGTGTGGCAATTATACTCTAATAAAAAAACTTGAAAAAGAAGTGAGATGAGTGGCATCTGAAGCACGTATTTTTCTTAAGCTCTATAATGAAGGTGAAATTTTCACGTAGGGGAATATCAGTTTACTCTATAAATTTTCATGTATTCTTTTTAAAGTTTATTTATGATTTTTCAGAGGCAGAGAGAGACACAGCGTGAGCAGGGGAGGGGCAGAGAGAGAGAGGAGACACAGAATCCAAAGCAGGCTCCAGGCTCTGAGCTGTCAGCACAGAGCCCATCGCGGAGCTCCAACCCATGAACCGTGAGATCATCACCTGAGCCGAAGTCAGACACTCAACCGACTGAGCCACCCAGGCGTCCCAATTTTCATGTATTCTTAAATCAACTAATCCTAGAGACTAATTTACTTGCTTGTAAGATATAGGTTAAATTTACTCCCTTCATAACTAAAATACACATATTATTAGGATCAGGGTCCCTGAGCTGTTAGCCTCCCAGTGTGCTTTCTGTTTCCTGGAGGTTGTGTCTAGGGATCTTTCTCCAGTACTCATTGTTCTCCAAAACTCTGGAGGGAACCAGATGTGTGAGTGGAGGCTGCATCACCTATAAGATTTGATGAGTGAAACCGATTTAAAATAGCAGAGTCCAATGTCTTTGAGTCTCCTTGGATCCAGGAAGATAGAACTTGAAGTGAAGTGCTAACTAGGTCAAGACAAAGCTTGAATATCAGAATAACCAACCCTTCTTCATACTCCTCTTAGTGAGAGCTCCTTGGGATATTCCCGTGTGACTCAAGGGGCTGCCCTAAACCTCTTGGGTGAAGATGCCATCAGGGGTTCCCCCAGAGAGTCCCCAGGGACTGGTCCTGGGGATATCCAGGACAGAAGGATATAAAATGGGGACAGTGATGTCTGTGGCCAGCGTAAATTTCTGAACCTGTGGTTCCTGAAGGTCAGAGCTCTGATTCCCAATTTCCAGCTATGAGACACAAAGACAGCTTTTAAAAAGCTTCACTGTGGTTTGTTTCAGCAGCATGAAGCATCGAGTCCATAGTCAACTGTTCCAAATAGAATTCTATGATTAAAATGGTTTATGCCACTGAAAAAAAGAAGAAATTTTGCCTGCCACATGATTCCAGGACTGGATTATGATACTGGGAGAAGACTTCTCTTCCCATTGATGTTGCAGAGGTAAACAAAGAAACAAAACCAGATTTTTCTGGATGGTACTAAAAAGTGTATTACAAAAATGACACAAAGACATGATAACAGGTGTGAGAATCAAATAACCTTGTAGTTTTAAATGCGGACAACACAGAGAATGACTTTAACTGCCGTTACTTTTTTAAAGATAAGCCTATATTTTCATCTGTTTTTGCTCTGAAAAGGAATTCCTAAAAAGTAGAGAAAATAAAACTTGGGTTTTGTTTCATTTTGTTTTGTTTTTACTAACTCCAATCCCTAAATTGGTACCTTGTTTTGATGGTACTTAAAGGTAGGAAACGGGTAACAATGACTGAAAATGCAAGAGTTCATTCATCACTTTTCGAATCATTTTTGTCTATTTTTACAAAGGCCAGAGGTTAGTGAGAAATAATCAGTTTCCTGGGAAACTTCATTAATGTATCTACATACCAAAAAAGGCTACACGTTCAACTAAGTGCGTATTTTCCAAAACTCCAGTTAATACCTTCATGAGTATGAAGGAAAGACTGATGTTATATGAAGACATTCTGTGCAACAGACAAGTTCTGAAATTGCTCTTATCTTTCTCATCTTCCAAAGCGGAGTGAGGCCCATTAATGTGGGCATTGAAATCCCTGTGTCTGTCCATGTTACACTCATCTGTAATCACTGATTCTCAGGAGGAATCCCAGGTAGGATTGTGAATTATTATGTTTAAACAGTCTCTGGAAATGATATGCATTGCCACTGGTGAGTTGATTCATTGTGAAATGGCCAGAGCGAATTTTAAAATTCTGATTAGGCAGTTGGGTCTTAAAGTCTTAAGATCAATTGACTAGTGGATTTTTTTTTTTTTTTTTTTTTTTTGGTCATACTTTCTTGCCCCTTTTCAGTGTCCTCTTTTCTTCTTGGTGTTTCACAATGTCAGGAGACTCCACGTTTCTCATCATGGGAGGTGAGGGAAGGAAAAAAAAAAGGACTGATTCATAATGCCTTCGAGTCTCAAATGCTATCACTTGTGGAGTACTCTACATCTTTTAAAGAGGGTGGCTAAGAGAACAATAACTCCCCCAAAAGGGATATGCTCAAGGTCATCTTAAGTGGCCACAACCAAACGGTGCCTTAGGTCTCTTCAGCTGGCTGCGCAATTTGGTCTGCTGGAAATTACTCACAATTCTAATGTCTAGGTCATACTGAAGCAAGGTCCTAAAACACAACCTGGTTAGAACTGTCAATCACAGTGTTCCTTTCTGACAAAGTTGATGAAGTAACAATATTTTCTCATGTATGGCTAGGAAAGGATGGGAGAAGAGGAAATTAGTGCTAGCCCTAGGTAACTTTGTTCTTCCAGAAAATAACACTGTTCATCCAGAATCTACCTAATGTACCTTCTAGTTTATGATTATATGAGTGCTGACACTCTAAGGGTTGGGAAGATACTTACTGGTTCTCTTTAATCTGATACCTGTGTTGAATTCTAGGAATTCATGGCATTTCATGGCATGATTCCTGTGTTGAATTCAGGAATTTCATGGCATTTCAGCCATGAAAGTTTGAATTTGAGTTGAGGGGTAAAGCAAATTGGGTGGGTTGTAGAAGGATTTAGGAGTTGGGAATCCTAAGATTTTGCCGTGTGGGTAATGTCCAGAATACAATGTAAACATTCTCCTCCACCATCTCATAATTCTGCCAGGTTTTCAGGTGGACAACTGGGTGGCCAGCTAATAGCATGGACAGGGTTAGAAACCTGGAAAGGAAGAAAAGGGATGTTTTGGGGGTGGTGCGGGAGTGTGGGTGGGTAACAGAGATGTTGGAAGTAAGAGATATCTCAGTCTGGGCTTACTGAATTTGGGCACCCACGGGGAGAAGTGAAGTAGGCAGTTGGATATTTTTGCCCTAAATTTCAGAGAAAAAGATAAGGAGAGGAATGGGCTTTGCAGTGTTCTTGTAGGGAAGCTGATGTACGACTAAAATCTCTTCTAGACCTTCAACACTTTTTTTTGGGGGGGGGGTCTGTGGTTAGCCATATGAGCCATAGGAGTCTCTGAAACAGTAATTTAAAACATTTAAACCTTAATGCGTTTTTTGAACAAAGAGTTCAGATAGGAATGATTTTTAGCTGAGTACAGTATGTAGCCAAATGTAATACAAAGGTTAAAACCACACCCTGAGTATAGGCATGTGACTTTTTTTTTTTTTTAATCCTGGACAAAACACAATGATTTATTTTCAAATGATGTGTACGTGTGCATGTATGTATATGGGGAGGGATTGGTTTTATAAGCATATTTTAAAGGCTCAAAGGGCTTATAGACATCAAATGGTTCTTCAAAAACAACAACGTAGTGATTGAAGTGTAAATGAATCATGAAATATATGGATTAAATATGCCTGGATTTATTACACATAATTAGAAATTTAAGACTTGCTTTGGGCAAAGTATGACTGAGGTTTTTTTACTGAACCCCAAACACCCGGAAACATTGAAACATTAAAATATCAAATCTTTCCAAGTTTGTAAGACCTGAGATTTCTATAGATCACATTACTTTCTTTCCTTCAGAAATATATTAACCCTTCAACTTAAAATTTCTAAAATACAATGGCTAGGAAAAATAACATTTTCCTTAAAAATTCAAATAAAAGTGGGTTTGCTTACAGATAGATATTAAAATACGAATGTGAGAAGAATCTGACTTGCTTGACAGGATCTGAGTATAAAATGAACTAAACAGCTGTAAGAATGGACATCTGATTGAATAACTGTCAGCCTCTCACTGAAAAGATAAAAATTAATGGCACATGTAACAAACAAAACACAATGTAGGGACTTGGGTTGAGCATGGGCTCAAACAAGTCTATGACATCACAGTACTGTTATTTGTTAGCTATCTTTACCTTGGATTGACTAAAGAATTAAAGTGTGTGGGCACTCTACTCCATGCCAGTCAAATCAGGTGTTAGTAGTGTGTTCACCACATATTCTAGGACTTTGTCTGGGGAAGATCAACCTCAATCATGGGTAGACGCCAAGCGATTCCTTATGTAGGAAAAACTGAACAAGGTCAAGAAGACAGCAAACTCCAGAAAGTCATAAGAACTACCAGAAACCGGAGGGGAATAACCAAGGAAGAGGCAAGATTTTGATTCATAACAAAGAACTCTTCCTTGACTAGAATTACCAAAATTGGGATAAGACTATTATCTACCATCCGGGCAACGGTAATCAACCCTGATCACAGGTCTTCAAGTCAATATTTGGATTGTTGTAAATACGATTTACTAGCACCTAGAAATAAAAGCCCCCTGTCCAGTGGTGTGTATGTGCACCCCGCCTAATGTGATTTCCAAGGAGAATAGAAGAGTTTCAGCTTCCACAAATGACCTCACCCTCTCCTGACCTCCCACATTTTATTCACAAGTTTTAATAAGTGAGGGCCCCTTGTCAAGGAAACTGGCAAGATGTGACTGAAGACATTTCAGGACAATATCTGAGAAATTCTGTTACACTGGGCCCGAGAATCAAGTTGCATCCTTTAATATATAGGTATTTTAAAATCTCTCCCTTCTTTCCACAATCCCACTCATAAGCCACAAAATCTGTCCGACTTAAATTGTGAAACATACATTGAGTAACCAATTGCTTGGTCCTCAGGTAGCCCCCAGATGTCAGACCCATTAGGTTCTTTTTTTAAATTACTTTTTAAATTTATTATTTATTTATTTATTTATTTGAGAGAGAGAGAGAGAGAGAGAGAGAGAGAGAGAATCTTAAGTATATTCCACACTCAGCATAGAGCCCGATGCAGGGCTCAATCTCATGACTCTGGGATCATGACCTGAGCCAAAATCAAGAGTCAGACACTTAACTGACTAAGCCACCCAGGTGTCCAGAAGCTCTTAGATTCTTGTGGAGAATTTTTTTCCACAGGCAACAACCCATGTGCTCATGGCTACAACAGCACTTTGAGCTCACAGCAGTTGTGAAAGAGAAAGAAGGTGTGTGGCTAATAAATTATTTGAGATTGTCATTAATCACAATACATGCCATGCCATACCTGGAATCAGTTTTCATTTTGTTGGAAATCTCTTTTGCTGTGATTTTGCTAAACGGAGCTGCTTTGTCTTGAACCATTCACATTTTTTTTTTTTTCAGATAAAACTCCATTTTCTGGCCAAGCGCTTGAAATAAGGTAGTCAACCAGTCACCGTTGGATGAAACATCGTATGTTTGGGGCTCCTGAGTGGCTCAGTTGGTTGAGCATTCGACTCTTGATTTTGGCTCAGGTCATGATCCCGGGGGAGTGGGATGGAGTCCTGAGCAGGGGCTCTGCATGAAGTGTGGAGTCTGCTTGGGATTCTCTGTCTCTCTCTCTCTCTCTCTCTCTCTCTTTGCCCCTCCCCAACTCGGTCGCTCACCCTCACGCTCTCTCTCCTTCTCCAAATAAATAAACAAACAAACAAACAAACAAACAAATAAATAAAAACACATGTGCGAGGCAGTGGTGGGGAGGGTGACAGAGAAAAATGAACATTCATTGAACACCTCCTTTACGTGTTAGATACTTGCTCTAATTTGATCCAGATTTAACTTGGAGAGATAGGAGTCGTAATCTCTATTTTTGCAGATAAGGGAACTCGTCTGGAGAGAAGTCTAGACTGCATCATGTCCCAGTTGCTAAGTCCACGTGGGCTCTACAGGCCACACTGTAATGCAAAGATAGCACACTTTGTGGTCTTCTGGCGCTTACTACATATTTAACGTATTACTGCCTTTATTTATAATGATTCATTTCAAAATCTTCTAAAGGGAAAATGAATAGGGATTTATGTAGTTCAATTTTGTACTTAAAAGACTTTGTATAATTCTCAGTAGAGCCTAGAGGTCCTAAATGCATGCAAGAATTAGTGAGCAAATGAATACATGAATGAAAAAAGCATCTCACATGTATATTTAAATGCTCGAAACAGAATACCAAATTCTACAGTTGCATGGAAGAAAAAATTGCGGGTGAAATTTCCTTTTTTTTTTTTTTTTTTTTTTTTTTTTGAGAGATAGATGGGGTTGGGAATGGCGCAGAGAGAGAGGAGGACAGAGAATCTGAAGCGGGCTCTGTGCTGACAGCAGGAAGCCCGATGTGGGGCTCAAATCATGAGAGCATGACCTAAGTCAGATGCCTAACCAACTGAGCCACCCAGGCACCCCTGAAAAATCCTACTGTAAGACCTCTGACGATAATGTAATATCTCTAATGGCTATTATTCCATTAAAAACTGTGAAAACCTGAAAACAAATGTATGTGTATGACTGAATGAGTGTTTGAGAGAGAGAGAGAGAGAGAGAGAGAGAGAGAGAGGGAGAGAGAGAGAGGGAGTGTCAGGGAAGGTTAGGAGATTCCTTTGCTTTGTACTCCTTCCCGATGAATCACAAATATATAGTCCCAGTCACAAAGTCTTGCTTTAAATTTCAAATATTACTTTTCTGTTCAAATAAAGAACGGATTCATATTTCAAATTAATATTCAAATGGTATTTGGGGGTGACTGGGTACAATCAACCTCTCAAGAATACATTTAAGAAACACTTTCCGTCCTGGAACAGGTATCTAAGGAGCAGATAAAGAGTAGAGACAATTATAGCACGGATGCATCTAACAAAGCAGTCTCCCTTCCTTCCCTTCTTGCTTCCCTTTTTCTCTAGGGATGTAAAAAGAAAAGAAATCATTAAAATTTTTATTTTGAATATAATGCAATAAGCATCATTTTTTAACCACCTAAGTACCTCAAAGGAATTCAAAGAAAGGAGGGCTACAACACAAAGAGAAACCTTGGCCGGTGGAAAGTGGGGAGGAGAGAGGCTTCTAGCAAATCAGAAAGTGAAAAAGTGTTCTCACATCAACTGCTACCCAGATTACAGGGCAATACACTCCGTTCCCACAAACATGTTTTCCTTTACAAAATATTTACCATTTGAAATCTTTTCTAACCGAACAGCCATATGTCCTGTTTTCTGACACATCTGTGTCTATATCTGAAGTTATTTTCAGCTTATATCTAATATTGGAGGGGAAAACTTCAGTATCTCTAGATTTTATGTAATGGACACAAGTTTTATATAGTGATTAACCTTGTGTTTTCTTCATTCCCCTACATCTCTGTGCTCAAATGGAACCTGTGATTTTACTGCCAAATCATTTGTAAAAAGATGTATAACAGCATGAAAAATAAGCGGCTCTATGGTACATGATATCACAAATGATTTGAAATCAATTAAAGAATTTCAGTAGTTTTGTTCTACTTAAAAATAAAGGTACATATACGTTAGGAACAATGCTATGGTCTTATTTTAAGCAGCAACTAAGTTGTAGCTACGTTGTACTGTAGTTCTTACCAGTTGGAAGGGAATGTTCTAGACCCACACAGACTAATTTCCATTGAAAAAGCTACCAAACTAAGTAATTTAAAATAATTCATTCAGATTACTTTTGCTAATCCAAGTTTATAAACACATTTAATTTGTATTCCATGGGACTATCTTTACATGTGGTAACATTGCTAGCTAACCTGATTCTGTGTTTTCATATATGAATGATATATGTTTTCTCCTTTTGTTTTTCTATCTAGCATATTTTATCTGCCGCCCTATGTACTGATCTACCTATCCATTTTGGTCTTCACTCCTAAACTCATTTGATGTGCCTTCAGAAAATAAAATTAAACTTCTATTGCAGTCACATTGTTGGAAAAATACAGATTAGCAGCAACACATATTCCCAGAAAGGAAGTTATTACAAGTAAATGTGTGTCATGAAGTCTGTACTATAGCTGAAGGTCATGGTCATTTACTAAAGTCATACCTTTAGTAGGATAATATGATATTGGTTGTTCAATAGGAATAAAGATTTTACTCCTACGGAGCACTAACAAAACTTTCCCTCATGAATTCTTCTGTCACTTGGTGATGTAATGATGTGTGGGCACTTTAAACAAAACCCCTCTAACTTCTGATGACATTTACACAGCTATTGAAGATGCACCAAAAACACATTATATGAGAATGTGAAATGCTCTTGTCACAGTGCTATGTTCTTGATATTATTAAATTAAATACATGACTTCTACAAATGTGCTTCATATTGGTTACTTCCATCTAGTAAGAGATTATATAGAACACATAAATATTTTGCATTTCAGCTTTTAAATAGGACACAGGTTTTATTACATGGTATACCAGACCTTGCCATTTCTTGGTGCTTCTAATAGGACAAGTTGGTGAAAAAAGTCATGATAACCTGGATGAAACTTGGCATATCTCAGGGGCACCTGGGTGGCTCAGGTAGTTAAGTGTCTGACTCTTGATTTCGGCTCAGGTCATGATCTCAGGGTTGTGAGATTGAGCCCCCCCATCAGGATCAATGCTAGGGATGGAGCTGGCTTCAGATCCTCTCTCTCAATCTCCTTCCGTCCCCCCCCCCCCACCCACTCTCTCTCTCTCTCTCAAAAACAAACAAACAAAAAATAACAACAACAAAAACAACTTGGAATATCTCATTTCACAGGTGTATGCAATCACATCCCTTGGAGACTATATTCCTTATTCCTGTAAACTGTGCCTAGTAGCTCCCCTCACCACGTAGTGATGGTGTTTGACCTTGCTGGGCTACAGCAAGCAAGCTTAGGTGGTATGATGGAAAGACCTGGAAAGAGAGTGTCTTGCTATAAACTCCCGTGTGGTCTCTAATGGGAGACGTTCTTCACAAACCTTTAAATCTATAGTTAAAACCAAGGGTGAAAATGCAAACTGGCTCAGAGGAAGCAACAGGTCATTTCATTTCACGTAAGATGCAAACAGCCATTGTTAGCAGGGAGCTTTTCTGAGAGGGAGCCGGTTCAGGAGGAAAGAGTGAAGCATCTAGAGTCAAAGACATGAGGCCAACTCTCTCCCTGGCCTCTTCATTACAGTCCCTTCTGTCCGAATTTCAGCTTCCTCATCTTAAAACAGGGGTAATAACAGTAGGGCATTTCAAAAGCTCAAGGAGATGAAAGCACCTATAAACTCTAAAGAGTTAGCTGGCTTTTATTTAGTTTATTGGCTTCTAATAGGGATTTGAAAGAGTTCGTCTCAAAGAAGTGGGCCGAGTAAGCACAGAGAATTCAACGGAGGCCAGAGGGGAAAAAGGACCAAGAAAGGAAGCACAGATCTCTTCCTGGACGCTTTCATTTCCTTCATGATCTTCTTAAAGTTCTTGAACCACTAACCTCCTACGGGAAATCCCGTGGAAGCATAAGCAAATGGAAACTGTTCAAAAGTTGGCGCCAGAATGCAACACCAACTCTTCCGTGATAGGCAAGGAACCTGAACAAGCCTGAATGGCAACAGACACTAGCTGCTATGGCAAGATGCAGAAGTAACGAACACTCCATCGTGGGTTATCCATAAAGCCTCATTCCATTGGTTGATAGCTTCGGGAGTGCGGAACACGTAGTATGCTGTGTATGGAGAATCAGGCTCCAGTTCAACCCAAATTCCGGCAAGGCCCCACCAGCATCCAAATTTCCCGCGTTGTGACCCTCAGTTCTGTCTGTGATCTGCTCTATGAGCTCCACGGGTGATTTGTTCTTAACGCTAAGGGCAATGGAACTGCAGAGTGTGCTTACACGCAGGTAGGATATGTCTATGCTAATATGGCTCCCCTGGGCAAAGTACTGGCAAAAGACAGACAGCGGTGACAGAGACGATGATTATTAACATGGGATATGCAGAACAATCGGCTTGAGGTTATTGTTCAAACACGGATTCTGTGCCAGAAGGCTTGTGGGGGGCGTGAGGTCCTGCTTCTATGAGGCCTCCAGGTAATGCTGATGCTGCTGATCTAGGGGCCCACAGATAACACACTCCTACACGGACAGAAGAAGGGCAACACAGGAAGGAGGGTAAGAGCGGTGCGGGCATAACTGTGAGTTGATGGTGAGTTGATAACAATGAACTGGCATGCGATGTGGATATGGAGTGGCTTCTCTGAGCAAAGTGTACAAGGTTGCCAACCAATAAGTCATATAAAAGTTGAATATAACCACACCTCTATCCACATACATGGATAACAACACTTGTTTCTGAAATCATAATCCGAGGACACATTTATACAAACATAAATATAAACAAGATATTAAAGTGAGTTGGAAAAGGTTGTTAGAATATGTAGATGGGGACGGGAATGTGTGTGTGTGGGTATGTGTGTGCGTGTGTAACAAACATTCAACCCCTTTGTGGAGCTAGCCTACGCCCAAATCCACTGAGAAAGAACATGTTG
This sequence comes from Panthera leo, assembly GCF_018350215.1. Lineage (NCBI taxonomy): Eukaryota > Metazoa > Chordata > Mammalia > Carnivora > Felidae > Panthera > Panthera leo. Next base: position 7,895,387 of record NC_056685.1, read on the forward strand.
AACCAGGCACCTTCATCATGTAATCGGATATATATACACACTGGGGATTTTATTTAAGATGCATATTTTCATGGGAGGATAAACACAAACATAACTAGTTAAAATGAAAAAAATAATTAAAATCAGCAGTACATTCAACAAATTTGTTATATAAACGCTCGCTCATTATACGTAACTAACACAGAGTCTTGATTAAATAGACATCAATGCAATTCAGTTACTCACTTTTTATGAAGACTATAATGAAGTAATTTTCATTATCGGCATGACAATTTCTTGCCTAAAATTTTCTTATTTCAGTAATTTTATTCAAGTATATATGAAAAATGAACCATGTACACCTTTTTTCTGTTGCATAAAATTAAATTATTGTGGATATCCAATGCAATAAATATCTCTTTGTTGGCCGGATGTATGCATAATTGGATAATTTAATAAATTATTTACATTTACTGAATTTCTGAAAGAATCAGAAACAAACTGTGGCTCTTCATTAAATGGTAACTAAATTCTGATATTCTTTTTGCTATTTTAGCCTTTTAAAATAGAGCTTAGTTTTAATTATATTATTCAGTGTAATTCAGTGCAATCCAGTCTTATAAAAAATATTTAATATGTTCAGGGAACAGTGCTCAGAGTTTAGGCAGAAGTTAAGCGATGCACCATAAAAAGATACATCCTAGGACCAAAATATTTTAGTAACATGGAACATTAAAAGTGAAAAATGTGGCAGCATTAAATGATGCATAGATGTGGTTTAAAATGAGTTTCCTTTTAATCTTGACTAGGTATGAGCATAAACACTTGTACTCTAAAAGCCACAGGCAGTCAGTAGAAACTTTAGGATAATCTTTAAATTTGTTATCATTGCCACAATTTATTTTCAGTTGGAAAGCACCCCCTGCTAGTGAAAAAAAGTTTCAAACAAAAACAAACACAAACATACTCTTCAGTTTTATTGCCCGGCACTGGACTGGTACACTGTATAATTTTCTGCTACTCCCTTTGGCCAGAGAAAACAAATTTCTTAAAAGTTAAACCCTTCTGAGAGTGGTTAGAAGGGAGACACCTATTATTAAAAAGCTTTCATTTAGTGGAATTGCTTATTGTCAGTCGCGCTCCCTGGAGATTCAACTCCATGTGTACAAACATGTGTTCCCAGCTGCATTTCTGCCTTTGAGAACATTAGCTAACAAAGTACTGAATTCTCACTGAATGAATCAACGTGAGGGATTCCATGTACAGCCAGACATTCGAAGAGGTTTTTAAACCATGCGGAATTTTGTTTTATGATTTAATGCTAAATAAAAAAGCAGTAAATGTTACATGTTTGCCATGATCATAAATTAATTAATGGTAAAAGCCTTTTAGGGACCCATTCCAAAATATTAACAATTAACGCTGTAAGGGACGGAGGGACACAATGCTGTGGCCCACTCCTAGTCAACGACACCTTTACACTTTCCGAATTTCACTCAATGAGTACAGATTATATTATTTTAAGACGGGTTCTAAAACTATCCTTTCAGGGGTGCCTCGGTGGTTCAGTCGATTAAGCACCAGACTCTTGATTTTGGCTCAGGCCCCGATCTCACGGTTCTTGGGATTGAGCCCCACGTTGGGCTCTGTGCCTCTTGGGATTCGCTCTCTCCCCTTCTCTCTGCCCCTCGTCCGCTCTCACTCTCTCTCAAAATTAAATAAACACTTAAAATAAAAATTAAAAATTAAAACGAAATTTAAAACATTAAAAAAAAGAAAAATTAAAAATAAAAAACCACAAAAACATCCTTTCACTTTGCAAAATAACTAGAAACATAAATGACTGTGGCTACTGATTTGAAAAAAAAAAAGGGGGGGGGGTGATTCAGAGATGTAGAAATTTGGGGAAAAGTCTTCTTGTGTTTTACTGAAAAGACTAAAACACGACCAGTATAAAATGGGAATGTCATGGGCTCATAGCTGTCTGTGAGCTGAGCCAATTTGAAAGATGGTAAATTGGGAAGACACTCGGAAGCACTGAACTAAATTTGAATCAGGTTCCTGCCTCTTGCTGGCTGTGCAAGGCTGGGAATCCACAGGTTCATTCTGTCTCTTAGTTAATTGAACTGAAGTTACTTGAACTTTATTTCAGTTTCTTCATCTGTGAAATAGGAGTAGTAATAGTCCTCACTTCCCATCGTGAGCATGAGCAAAGTTCCTACTCGCTGAAGCACTTAGAAGGGTGCCTGGCTCATTGTAAAAGCGACGGAAGTAGACGTTCTTATTAGTAACTATTATTCACTCCATCGAAGGGAAACACAGACATATTTGTCTCCACCCTGGTCTTTCAACATTACCTACCCTTTCCTGTCTAGAGCAACCCTACCCTTCCCCTTCTTCTGTTTTGCTTGGGGCTGTAACAGGTCTGGGGCACCAAATATCCCTTTGAATATATGGCCACCGAGTTTGTATTCTCCCAGCAATATATTTATGAATCAACGAGGCCCTACACAGGCTGAAGCCACCCAAAAATTTCCATACACAATAATCCATGAAGGTGCTGTGATAAGACCTGTAGATTCATTACCATATATAGATTTTGCTGTATGTGAGATTTCTACACAGTACTCAGATATTTTTGGCACACTAGTTAAAAAAAAATAGACTATTGTCTGAGTGCGTTTCCCACAAAATAATCTTTTTGAAAGGTATGTATCCTGCCTAACCAACAATATCCCTTTTTGGGGGAGAGCAAGTGGGTTTCTAGGCTCAAGGAGGTATTGAATATTATCTCTACTATGTAGACCAACATCAAATCCATCAAAATCTGAGCTACTGTGATTTCCCCAGGTTCAGACAATTCAATATGGTAGCTGTTTACTAACCCCAGAGAGACAGAGTATTAGTTCCCAACCACTTATTAAATCTTTTATATGTTAATATGCAAAGAAAGCATGCTACGCTCATTAAAGTAACACCCAAAAATTGTTATCAAGATGTTACAGCATTCGTAGTCAGTGCAAAGTCAGAGCAGAAGGGAAACACAGGCTTTCATGTACATTTTACCTAAGGCTAATTCTCTAGTGGAAATTCTTGCTCTTTTAGTATTAAAAAGAACCTATCTGGAGAAGTGCTGAAGGAAAGAGAAACCTACCCAACACAGTGAAATTATCTAATTGTAGCGATCAATGAAAATGGTGGGTGATAATCCAGCACTGAGAAAGGGATCCATGATTTGCTTCAATGAATATCGGCTCAATACTAATGCTTTAGTAGGGACAAAAATAACAAAGAGCTAATTCTGACCTTGTGATTCTTTAATGTCTGTTGATGACCATTCCAGGGGACATCCCCTCCTCTCTCATTTTAGGATGAAGAAACAGATTAAGATAGAAAGTATGCTCAGGTCCTCTAACCAAGACATCATGCTTCAAGAATAGAAAATAATGTAATCGGAGTAACCACAATCTCAATTCTCTAGGAATTGATGTAACATTCTAAAAAGCATGTCTGTGAATGAGGACAGAGGGAAAATAAAGTGATCTCCACAATTAGATTTGGTGAAAACTCCACCTTCATAAATATTGGGGAGGCTGATAGTAGACTATTTGATAAACCAGCCACTTGTGTGAGATAATCTGTAGCTTATCTTTTTTAAAAAGTTTATTTTTGAGAGACAGAGAGAGACAGAATGCAAGCAGGGGAGTAGCATATAGAGAATCCAAACACAGAATCCAAAGCAGGTTCCATGCTCTGAGCTGCCAGCACAGAGCCTGATGTGGGGCTCGAACCCATGAACTGTGAGATCATGACCTGAGCCAAAGTCAGACACCCAACGGACTGAGCCACCCAGGCGCCCCTCTCTGTAGCTTATCTTGAACGTAGCTCGTTATCTAAGATTTTTTGATGTTTATAACAGTTGCTTGGGTTCCTTCACACAGTTGACTCTATGTTGAGCATGACCTCAAATGAGTCAATGAAGGAAAAAAAGCTAAGAGTAATTCAAGAAGAAAAAGCAGTATATTCCAGAACACCTTTCTTTTTGTCAAATCCTTCCTTCTCTCTCAGACCACTTCCTCAAATAGCAGCAGCATTTTTTTTAAATCAAGGAAGCAGCAATTCAACTTGCCTCTTCAAGTTTTCTGTTGCCAACTGTATTTTGAAGGCTGTTATTTGCTTATGTTATATCGGAATTTTTGAAAGAAACATTTAAGAATGTAGTTCCTCAGCGATCAGAATTTGAAAAAATGTATCTCATTTCTTTCCTTTTAAATGAGTTATTCTAGAAGTGTGTGTGTGTGTGTGCACGTGTTGGTGTTTCTTATTCATTCAGGCCAGGTTAAAGAGTATTGTTTTTGGCAAGATCAGTAATTTTATTTATCTGATTCTTTCTTTACACAACGTTGTGCACAGGAACCCCTACCTAGCTGCCAGGTTGTTTTTTTGTTTTGTTTTGGTTTTTTTTTTTTTTTTTTTTCAGTCAATTGCCTTGGAAGGGAAGTTTTCTAAAAGTTGTGGCATTTCACCACTCAGGCCTCAAAGTGAGAGGTGAAAGACACACACGGCTTTGCTTTATAACAATCTCAACCCTGTTTCCACTTCCTGCCTTGCAGCGGGATGATCAAGTGCATCTGC